>NW_026943162.1:158448-359665 GCF_024139115.2 Armigeres subalbatus
CTAGGTTATTACGTATTGTTTCACCCAGGAAGCAGCTGTCACACGTCTTACTCTGCAAGATGGTCAGAACGAAAGTGAGGTCGAGTCAGCCTACTGAGATGGGTATATTCAAATGGCATCACTGCAAGTGCATAGCCCATAGGGGAATCTAGTCAACGTTTAGACAGTATAAACTTACACCCCACATCTACCTTTCTCTCAGAAAAATAATACTGGTTCAACGTTCAACTTGTCAGCAATGATTATTATTCTTATTATTATTGGCATTACATCGCCCACTGACATTGCTGTCTGCAGATTACTATTCATTTGGCACTCTTACAGTTATTAACTTCGAGTTTCTAGCCACGTTAATATTTGTGTCGGTTTATCATGATGCTGGACGATGATACTTTTATGCGTAGGGAAGTCGTAAAAATCCTACGCGAAAATATCCTAGATCGAATCAGGAATCGAACTCGTGACGCAAACAATGATTTTAGACAGTACACATCCGGAATTCTTAGCAATCGGAAAAACACAGCTGTGAAGATGCATTCGAAACAATATATGCTACGTGGTCCTTGAATGTCATTTCGTATCGACTCGAAACACCTAGGTCTTTGACTGTTGATTCTCGTTAAATCTGTTTATCTGCCAGCGTATTCATGCTGGAGAAGAGAGTGTTTGCGTCCAAAAGAATGAAGAGCATTTAGGACATTGAACGTCATTCGGTGATGCGGCACCATTCTACAAAGGATTCAAACTGTTGTTTCAGAAACATTGTCTAAGTTTGCTTGATCTTCAATACAGCCTTCAAGTCGTATCATGCGCAGCATCTCGAGGCAGCTTGCCAAGAGGTGAGGTGAGCTGATGGGGCCTCTGAGGACTGCTGGAATACAGTCAAAGAGCCATTCGACGCAGCGGAGAACAACGTCGGGTAGGGTCGAAGTCGACGGAACGATTGGTTCGACGAAGAGTGCAGACAGATTCTGGAGGAGAAGGATGCAGCGCGGGCGGTCGCGCTGCAGCAAGGTACCCGGCAGAACGTGGAACGTTATAGACGGAAGCGGAGACAGCAGACCCGCCTTTTTCAGGAGAAGAAACGCGCCTGGAAGAAGCGGAGGCGAGGAGATGGAACAGTGTGCCGTTCTCAAGATACACGCAAGTTCTATCAGAAGCTCAACGCATCCCGCAAAGGCTTTCGTGCCGCGAGCCGAAATGTGCCGGGATAAGGATGGAGCATATTGACGGACGAACGTGTGGTGATCGAAAGGTGGAAGCAGCACTACGAGGAAACATCTGAATGGCGCTGAGAGTACAGGCAGGAAAGTCAAGGCAGCGGAGGAGATGACTACGTCAGTTCAGCGGACGATGAAGCCAACCAGCCCCCACCTTGAGGGAAGTTAAGATGCCATTCAACAGCTGATAGCGTTGTAATCTGCTCTAGTCCGCATTATACAAAATATGCAATTATTGTACGGCGCCCTATTATGCAATTAACGACTCACAGAATTCACCGAACTTCATCATGTATGCTTTACCGTATTTCTCTGAAACGATACGGCTAATTAACTCCTTCGAAGAACGTTGTATCCTCATTAACCCACATTCTCTACAAGTTCTACGTCTTCAGAATACTGCTTGAGTTATCTATTGTGGTTTTCTTATTGATCAACTGCACATCAACATGCCTCAAAACAAATACGGAACTAGAGATCTCTCTCCAACTTAATCACGTACTAATTATGGTTACAATAAAAAAATGTAACGTTTAGTTGATTTTTAAATTTGTCGCAGTGCCGGTAGCTTAAATCGTTTCCAGATGAGCGTTTTTTTGACATCATGCCGGGTTATACTTCCGGTTTTGAATGCCTGATCTTCCTGTCCTTTTTTCTTATCGATTATTACTATCCGTAGTCAAGTGCACGATCTTTCCGATCCGCTTCTTAATTGCGCGATCTTCGATCCGCTTCGCAAATGGCGATCCACTGATTCGCGACTTTTACAGAGTCCGCTCATAACGCGCGACTTTTGAGTCCGCTCTATTCGCTCATAATGCGCGACTTTTCAGAGTGCACTGACATGCGCGACTTTTCAGGGTCCGCTGACATGCGCGACTTTTCAGAGTCGCAGACATGCGCGACTTTCAGAGTCCGCTGGATACGCGACTTTGCAGAGTCCGCTGTATTCTCTCATATGTGCTACTTTCAGGATCTGCTGACATGCGCAACTTTTCAGAGTCCGCTGAGATGCGCGACTTTCCAGAGTCCGCTGAGATGGACTTTCAGAGTCCGCTGAGATGCGCGACTTTTCAGAGTCCGCTGATGCGCGACTTTTCGGGGTCCGCTGACATGCGCGACCTTTCAGAGTCCGATCCCCATGATGATGCGCGACTTTTACAACTCTATTTCATGTTGTCTATTTAACAGCGCAATTCGTTGATTCGCCTTCCAATCAGTTCCATAATGAAACTTTATTCAAAACAGAATATGAATTCCACTATTCTAGGTGATTTTCCCAGGTTCAAGTCCGATTTCGAAATATTTAACACCTGGCAGATCGCCATTGTGAATAGCTTAATATCAGCTGAAAAGGAATCACCCAGGAAGCAGCTGTCACACGTCTTACCTGCACGATGGTCAGAACGAAAGTGAGGCCAGAGTCGCGGCCTACTGAGATGGTATATTCAAATGGCACTCACTGCAAGTGCATAGCCCATAGGGTGAACTAGTCAAGTTTAGACCAAGAGAAATTACCCACACAGGACCCCTTCCTGAAGGTCTTTCACTTAAAAACAATAATGTTACTATGGCACATACATTCCAAAACTTATACTTTTCATTAACTTATGAATGTTATTGCTTTTGGCATGGGATCATTCATCAGATGGCATAATGAATTAGGTATTGATATTTTCGAATAGGTTGTTGCTTATAAGGTTTTAATTTATAAGTTGTTTTTTTTGTTTTTCTTTACGTGTTGAAAAGATTTATCCCAATCAAAATGATCCGTATCATGATGATAACACTATAGATACCTTGATAGATACTCAACACGGTACAGCGGAAATGATCGGCGTTAATTGCTTGCTCGCAGAATCAGTATTGTTCTATGTAGCATCAACTTAGAATTCGGAAGTCGGACTTGAACCGAACTTTCTTCCGAAATTTTATCTGTCAAACTAATTTATGTATTGTTTAGCGCATCTTAGGAATCCAGCGCACTACTCCCGAAGTTGGAGAAAATCCTTATCTGGATCTGTATCTGGAGAAAAAACCAACTTCGATATGAAAAGGTACTAACTTTATCGATAGGCGATTATAAAAGGAACACTTCGTTTACTTCGTCTTCTCACTAATCACAAACAAAATTGTATACGCTCATCTAACCAGTCATTCTCCAAGTAAAATTAAAAGTGAAAGATTTGTTTTGAATTTTTAAATTTAAATTGATCAGAACATGAATATTTCAAGACCTGCAATTAAAACATATATTTGAAAATCGGTAGAACGTTTTGTCATGTAATAATGAAAGTTATTGTTATTTTATTGTTTTCAATTGCTATTCCATCAACATAATGAATCAATGAAATATTCTAAAATTATATTTTTATTTTCTTTAAACGGATTATTTGATCACGAGATGGAATACTTTATAATTTGTAATTTTTGGATGAATATAAAACATAAGCGAACAACTAAAATTAATAGAATGTATCGGTCATATTTAAATGTATTGTACTTAAAGTAAGTATAACAAAGGATTTTACAACCGTGAAAATCTACAATAAAAGTACAATAGATTGATGTATTTTAATACAACCAATTGTATTCAATGGATCATCATATAAGAACTGTAAATTTCTATCCGGATGTCTTTCTGGTGTTCGTTTGAATTGATTCAAAATACCTTCGAAAATTTGTACGTAAATTTTGAAATTGTCCAGAATTTTGAATGAATTTCTGAGGAAAAATATCAACATACCAATTCCAAATACCATCTATTGTAGCAAGGCACCTGCCTTAGCATTGGTCATATCTGACAATTCATTTGTCTCCGTTTATATTTTTGCTTGTATTTTATCTAACTCTATTCGAAGATCCAAAATGCGGAGGTTGCTAAGGTGGCAACCACGGATGAGTAGAGAAATCTCTTCCAGAAGAAAGTTGGTACTTCTTCTTCTTCTTCTTCTTCTTCATTGATTCATCCCACACTGGGACAGAGCCGCTCGCAGCTGTGTTCATTAAGCACTTCCCGTTATTAACTGGAGGTTTGCAGGTTACATTTTATGTCGTATATCATGAGGCTAACACGATGATACTTTATGCCTAGTAGAGACAATTTCCAATCCGAAAATTGTCAGACCGGCACTGGAATTGAACCCAGCCACCTCAGCAGGGTCTTGCTTTGTAGCGCGCGTCTTACTGCATGGCTAAGGAGGCCCTTTAGTTGGTACACTCCTAAAGGTACAATCAACAATATATTCAAGCCTCGTGACCCAGATTGACCTAATTGATGGGGGAGAACAGCCCGCCCTTATCCACGAAATTTTAGTTGGCAATCCCATCTTCCTATCCAAATCGCTTCAATCGGGTGACCTGATGGATTTTTAATCTTATAGGTGATAATGTAAATTAATAATTATGTAATGGAATTCTTCACCAAATTTCAATTCGCTTGTCCTGGATGGTGAGATCCTGTCTTCAACACCAGTAATTTTAAAAAAATGGTTATCCAATTGTCCGTCGAGAAATATCATGTTCAAAATCGGAAATATGTTATTTCCATTTTGACTACTTTTACTCCACGATCTAAATCTGAGCCCAGTGGCTAGGTAAATGGTTTATTCAGAGATGATCTGCCTGCACTTAGCATGAGATATTTAGTGTGCTTAAGATTCAGTAACCCTACAAAGCATTCATTCGTTATTTATGTCCAGATAGAAATGGCGTCATTTACGTAAAGCGCACCAAGCGATCTGATTGTGGTAGGTATGCAGGAGTTTGTCTCAAATTTTCAACCATAAACGTATTCTGATAAGTTGTGTTCGCGAACACCATTGAATAATGAACAAAATAATTTAGAAAATCATAGAATCAGCACCATAACAAGCTTATTCCGATGGATTCAATATGCTCAGATTAACATACGTTAGTTAGATTCTGCAAAGTGGCAGTTAGTTAGATTTCTCACATATGGCCTGATTCTCTTTGCAAGGCCTGAAAATTAAAGTTGATGTACTCAGTAGTAGGAGAAACATGGATTAAAGAAAGCAGGTCTAAGTTTTACAATATCCCTGGCAAAAATTGGTGTCTACCCCTGTCGAACAAGCTCCTGGTGGTCTGCCATGTTTATAAGGAATGGTCTAGGCAAAAGAGTGAGTAATTTAAGGAAAGTAGATATCATCATATCGAAGTCAATATTTAATGTTCTCAATCTCGGTTCTGGTCCATGGAATCTATAGACCACCTGACTTTGATGTTTATTGCTTCACACGTTGTTAGGAAATCATCGAGGACTCTAGATGCCTTGATTTCCTCTCGGCGATGTAATATCGCTTTTAACAAAACAGAGTTACGACACCCAGAAGTATGTATTTAGAAGAAGAAGAAACGATCCAATAGTGGAGGAACTGCACGTTCCAACACTATTCATTTTTTACAATTAAACGAAATTTCATTTCGCTTACCTTGTATATATTCGAAAGCGTTCCCATCTATTTTAATGGCAAAATGCTTCCGTCGTGCTGTATTCCGTGCATTCCGTCCTAAAATAACAGCTCCAATTATTGGTACACTATCCCAATAGTTGCGGTATTTTTAATTCGTGTTTCTATAGCGAATCTCATTGTTTTCTTACGGGACGTTTTCTTACGGTTTTCAAGGAACCACAACTATAAGAACACAGACTATCGGATCGTTTGTCTATTGATTTTACACAATTCCAATTCTGATTTCACTTTTTCGAGTCAAATACTAGGTAAAACGACCTATTATGGAGGTTGCTGCCGTTCAAAACAAAATTGATAAAATGAACTGTTCAGTTGAGTAGGATGGTCGTTAACCATAGTTTCGTAAATATTACGTCAGTTAAGCTTAAACTTATGTTGTTTTGTTTTTATCACAATGAAACAAAACTACCGCAATAATAGGTTGCAGTTGCCTATCGTTGCGATATTTTTTCAAGGTCAGTCCCATTGCTGCGGTATTTGTATTTTTATGAAGAGCGATACCACAACAATAGGACCTTAGCACTACCGCAATAATAGGAAGCAATTTTCAAATCAAAAAGATCAAAAAGATAGCTGAATACGTTCTTAAACTTATCTAAAGTCTTCGATACCATCAACCATCTCGATTCTCTTAAAAAGCTCATGCGCACGGAATTCGAGGAGTTGTAAAGAATTTATGACAGCAAATTGGGAAAAAGTAATAATCTCTGGAACAAGAAGCACGTTTTGCATATACGGTGGGCGCCTCAAGGCAGCAACCTTGGCCTCTGCTTTTCTTTTATCTTTGAACGATGTTATTTTTCAGATTAAATACAATCAAGGTTATTTGCAGATGATAACGCGTTCACGCTAAAGGCACCTGGAGCTCATCTGTTTTAAGATATGTCATGACATCCGTCTCATATCAGCTTGAATAACTGCCTACATCTAAATCTCAACACAAAAAGGTTATGATTTTGGCGCAAAAGGTTCAAAACTTCACTAAACAGCTCAATTTATGGGAGCTACGGCTCCTGATTCCTCTCCGACGCCCTACGGTTGGAAAAGCCGCCGTCGCTAAGAAAAGCAAGGCCCGTCGGTACGTTACGTAAAAATATTCAAGCCCTCCCCAACCCCCTTTACTGATTTTCATTTCTACCACCCAAACCTTAATTTTGCTGAGTTTGAAGATGTCACGGAGTTTCAATTTCCCGATGTTTAGAACCATAAAAAATTACTTGAAAACGGAAAAAACCTGGTACCTGTCGGTAACAAAAGGGTGAAACATTAATTTTAATGAAGTCGATTAAAAAAATGGATTCTCTATTGAGACCAAGTACGCCACACTGAATAAATTTCTGTTCTTCGAACACCTGCATGCACAGACAATTTTAATTTCGGCATATGATCCATCTTCGACACATTACCAGTATTAAATTTTGTAGAGTTTGAAACATGGTTCTTATGTACTTTAAATCTACAGTGAAGAAAACCATTGAATACTAGGGTTAAACATGTTATCCTTTGGCCATAAATAAATATATAAATGTTTCTATTTCCTATATATATTTCTCAAAACTTCCTTTCCCACTATTAGTTTCAAGTAATCTGTGCTGTATGTAAAGCCCACTGAATTCCGCTCTGTTTATAATTGTAGTACTATATGACACAAACTATGGATTGACATTGACATTGCTTTTCTAGATAGCTGCGCGGTAAGACCTCGGCTACAAAAACAAGACCATGCTGAGGGTGGCTGGTTCGATTCTTCGGTGCTGGTCCAAACAATTTTTCGGAATTGTCTCTGACTTCCTGGGTAAGTATCATCGTTAGCCTCATGAAATACGAATGCAAAAATGATAACCTGGCTTAGAAATCCGCAGTTAAACTGTGGAATGCTAATGAACACTAAGCTGAAGGCGGTCTGTCCCAGTGTGGGGATGTAGCCAATAGAAGAAGAAGATGGATTGACATTCAACCTGCGCATCACATCGTCTCGAACCTGTGGAATCATACCGAAAATCATTTCTAACGTAGTTTTTGTCGATTTCATGTTATATAATCGACTCTCCACAGGTAAAGTAACATATTGGTTTCTAAATCATCAGACTTATTCGAATTCACAATATTTTCAAGTGTTAAATCAAGAAAATCAAATGTGAATTTTCAACAAAAAACACTCATGTTATAGCGATTGTACAACAAAGCCACAAATCGGTCATCTTGGAAGCAAGAGCACGAGCTGAGAGAACCATCGCATAGTGGTGGTAATAAAATGGTAGAATCATTTGCTTGTATGCTGAACAATTGACTTAAGTTTCAGCTCTGACGAACATTATTTCGCAAGATTTGACTTTTGGAATGGAATTTTGTTAATTTTAAATTTATCATGGAATTCATTGATATCACCTTATCAGCTTTGAGACTGCCTTTCTTCTTTTCAACTTTTCAGTTCAAGAATTGTATTTTTCAATATTCAATCAGAAGGATACCTTATTATCGAGTGTTACTCACGACTAGGACCAACTCAAGGTGGACGGGACGAGATCTACAGGCCCTACCACCAGGGCTTCCAAACTCTTTTTCAGGGTCGCTCTAAGCACTGATCAGCGTTCAAACACTAATCCGTCGGTTTAAATAGCTTTATTCCCTTACTATCAGTGTAAAGACACTGCCCTGTCACTGTCGCAAAGGGCGTTTACTCGGCGTGACGACGATTTTCGCAGGATGGATACGGACTCGTGTTGTCGTGTTAGCTACTAAATGAGCGAAGGCAGATTACTAAATAATCAATACAACAAACTTGAGTACAACGAGGACGTCCATCGCTAACAGACCTTAGTAAAAGTAGAAAAACCTTCGCTCAAAAGTCCACCATACAATAATGTGAAATTAGGCCCTGGAATGAGCTATTGACAAACTATTAAATGATCGAAGGCAGATTACTCAATGATCGATACATCCTTTTGTAGAGTAGCTACATATGAGGTATTTCAAAAATTTCGTTTCAGGTAGTTCGAACGAAATTCCGGAATTTCGTGGAATTTGAGCATAAGGAAATCTGATTTTTGATTTCGTTTGTTTCTAAATTACCAAAATTCCGAAAAAACTAGCTTCTAACAAAAATTTAACGAATTCCAAGAATTGAAACAAATTTAAATTAACCTACTTTGTATTACTAAAAATTTGCTGCGCTGCTGAAATATATTAATAAAGCTGTTTTCAAATCTTTATATTATTCAAATTTTTCTGTTAAGCCACTATATAATGTCGACAAATACGAATTTACTTTTCTTTTTATAAAACGTTTCAATGTTTTGTTAGAAATATCTAACAGAAAAGAAAAGTACTTTCAACTATCCTATCTAATTTTTTTTAAAATTGATCCGACTCATATGTGAATAGAGTGTAAATGTAATCAGATATAAATCAAATCTACTATAACCTTGTCAAAGAGGCAGTGTTGGGTGGATTCGTAGGTTCCCTAGTAACATTTCAGTTTTATACTGGTTTTTCATCCTCTTGAAGAGTAAATTATGGTCTTCAAGAGCGTATAAAACTTAGAATGTAACTTGGTTGTAAGATTTTGAGCGCCCTTTCTTATTAAAGGTCGATTTCTTCAACTAACAGGGACTATGTCCAAGGCTTGCATCCCTCCCCAGGCCATCTGAGTTGTGGGCTTGCCAGGAGTGTGGTGGGGTTTGACAGGTGTTAAATTCCTATAAAAGTTGCGTGTATCCGCAAGGAGGCCCCACCAGCGACGTGTGCGTCTAAAACACAGAAGCTCTAGTCCTGGTGTTTGTGGACGCTAAAAGCCCTGAACGACGGCCCTCCGACGAGACAGGAGGTTTGGTGCAGACACAATAGCCGCCTGGAAAATCAATAATTACGAACAATATAACGACTCGATATAATCGGCAAAGACCTAGGCGAAATAAAGGATCACGATTGGCCAAGGCGATGTGAAGCTGAAGATTAAAGGCCGTTTCTTCAACTAAAGCATCATCAACGTGCACTGCCCAACGAAGGAAGACCCGACGACGATAAAAGGCGTCTACGCACAGCTGGAGCAGACATACGATGGATGCCCACTGCGGACGTCAAAATCGTCTCGGTGACATGAACGACAGGTAGGAAGGAGGAATGTAAGACCGGTCATCGGACCGGATAGTCTGCACACTGTATCGAATTATAACGGCCAACGAGGCATAAACTTCACAGCCTCCCGCAAATGGTAGTCCGAAGCACCTTCTTCCCCGCAAAATATCTACGCGCACATGGAAATCACCTAACCAAGAAGCGGAAAACCAAATCGACCACGTTCTAATCGATGGTTAATTCTTCTCCGACATCACGAACGTCCGCACTTACGCAGTGCGAATATTGAATCCGACCATCACCTCGTTACAGTATGCCTGCGCTCAAAATCTCGACGGTGTACAACACGCGTCGAAGTCGGTCGCCGCGTTTTAACATTGGGCGGCTAAGACGGTGACTAGCCCAAGAATACGCACAGCAGCTGGAAGTGGCACTCCCAACGCGAAGAGCAGCTAGCGCAGCATCTTGAAGATGGCTGAGAGATATTTGATCTGCCATTGAAGCACCGCAACCGCTGCACTTGGCACGGTGGCTCCGGATCAGAGAAACGACTGGTATGACGGCGAATGTCAGCAGTTAGTTGAGGAAGAAGCAGCATAGAGATTGCTCAACACCGCACGAGGGCGAACGATGCACGATACAAACGGGCGCGAACAGACAAAACTCGATTTTCCAGAGGAAAAGCGCCAGCAGGAAGATCGAGATCGAAGAGACGGAGGAACTGTACCACGCTAATAACACACGAAAGTTCTATGAGAAGTTGAACCGTTCACGGCGCACGTGCCACTGCCCATATGTGTTAGAATTAAACGGAAACCTTCTTACAAACGAGCGTGAGGTGACCAAAGGTGGCGGCACACTAGAAGAGCACCTGAATGGCGATATGGCAGACGAAGATGGCGGTATGGTAATGAGCTCAGGAGCACGCGCGCGCAGGACATGCGACTTCCGGCCCGAATTCCAGGAAACCCAGAAGGAGATCGGCGGCTGAAAACAAAGCCCCTGAGTTGACCAACTACCAGGAGAGCTGTTTAAACACGGTGGTGAAGCACTGGCTAGAGCGCTGCACTGGTGATTACCAAGGTTTGGGAGGATGAGGTTCTGCCGCAGGAGTGGATGGAAGGTGTCGTGTGTCCCATCTACAAAAAGGGCGATTAGCTGGATTTTAGCAACCCGTACTCTCCCAAATTTATGCCGCTGCCGACTAACACCAATTGCAAGAGAGTTCGTGGGCAGTACCAGGCGGATTTGTGGTGAACGCTCTACCACAAACCAGGTGTTCGCCATACGTCAGGTATTGCAGAAATGCCGCGAACTAACGTGCCCCACATCATCTATTTATCGACTTCAAAGCCATATGATACAATCAATCGGGACCAGCGCGGCAGCTAATGCACGAAAACGGATTTCCGGATAAATCGATACGATTGATCAAGGCTACGATGGATCGGGTGATGTGCGTAGTTCGAGTTTCAGGGCATTCAGAGGGGTTACGCTAAGGTGATGGTCTTTCTTGCTATTCAACATCGCTTTGAGGAGAATACGAAGGGCAGGAATTGATATAGTGGTACATTCATTAGTCCGTCCAGTTATTTGGTTTCGCTGACGACATTGATATCATGACACGTAACTTTGAGAGGAAGGAGGGCTCACATCAGACTTAAAAGCAAAGCTAAACGGATTGGACTAGTCATCAACACGTCGAAGACAAAGTACATGATAGGAAGAGGCTCAAGAGAGGTCAATGCTTTTTAATGTAATCCACGAGTTTCTATCGGTGACGAAATCGAGGTGGTAGAAGAATTTTTGTACTTGCTTACTGGAGACGCATAGTGGCTGGAAATCGTACGTACTTTTGGACTCCGCAAGACGCTCCGATCGAAAGAGTTCGCCGCCGTAACAAACTGACTATCTACAAAACGCTCATAAGACCGGTAGTTCTCTACGGACACGAGATCTGGACGATGCTCGTGGAGGCCAACGCGCAGTGGAGTTTTTGAAAGGAAAGTGTTGCGTACCATCTATGGTGGGTGCAGATGGCGGACGGGTGGAGGAGGAATGAATCACGAGTTGCATCAGCTGTTGGGAGAACCATCCATCGTTCTACACCGCGAAAATCGGAAGACTGCGGTGGGCCGGGCACGTAGCCAGAATGTCGGACAGTAATCCGGTGAAAACGGTTCTCGACAACGATCCGACGGGAACAAGAAGGCGAGGTGCACAGCGGCAAGGAAGATCGATCAGGTGGAGGAAGATTTGCGGACCCTCCGCGTTCTGCGTGGTTGGTGAGCAGCCAGGACCGAGCTGAATGGAGAAGACTTTTATGCAGCACAGGCCACCCGGCCTTAGTCTGATAATATAAATAATGGTGCTGATTCGAAATTTTGCGCTATAGATTATTTTGTTCAATGCTAATGGTGTCCGCGAACACCACTTATCAGAATACGTTTATGGTTGAAAATTTGAGACAAACCCTGCATACCTACCGACAATGGAATTCTTGGTGCGCTTTACGTAGATGACGCCATTTCTATCTGGACATAAATAACGAATGAATGCTTTGTAGAGGTTGGAATCTTGAGCTTACTAAATATTTCATGCTAATGCAGGCAGATCATCTCGAATAAACACTTTGTTACCAGCCACTGGGCTCAGATTTAAATCCTAGGTAAAGTAGTCAAAGTGGTAATAACATATTTTGAACAGAATATTTCTCGACGGACAATTGATAACCATTTTTGAAAACTTACTGGTGCTAGAAGACAGATCTCCCCATCCAGGACAAGAGAATTGAAATTTGGTGAGAGAATTCCATTACATAATTATTTTTGAACGAATTTGAAACGAATATAGACAGAATTTGCGATATTCTTAAAGTTCTTCAAGAATTTCAAAGCATCTTGACCACTTACTACTTTGCTTTTTAACGTTTCCGTCTTGTGTAACGTGTCAAGGGAGATCTTGTTTTCAGAAACAAAATAACAAAATTCCATTGATTAATGATTTGAGTGTATTACTTCTCTATGAAGTTAAACGATTTTCAATGATATGGAAATGCTAATATCATCTTCCAAACTTAGACGTACATGTTCATGATAGGAATTAGAGGCCTCTTCATAAGGAGTTTGCAGAGGAAGGTTCGTAGATTTATACCATCACAAATAATGCCTCCGCTCGCTTTCAACTGACTTATTTAAAAAACATTTTCATGCCTGCCGTATCCTAACGAACTATCAATTCTATACTTTCGCTCTAATCTATCATGAACATGACGTCAAGTTTGAAGATGATATTAGCATTTCCATATCATTAGAAATTCCATTCCATTCCAGATTTAACAGAAGTTCCATGAAGACTACTAGTACAACAAAGTTGTGTTGAAAGGGTCAATAGATCCCCGGAAATATAAAGCGTCAGCACTGATTTTCGCAGAAAATGGTCATGTTGAGGATCGAAATCGCGATTTGTTAACTACATTGATGAAATAGTTGCCTCCAGCAAAAAAAAAATGGTCAGAACTTTCAATCAATGAATGTTATTAGTTTGGTGTTGAAATGACTGGAAGGCACGTTTCAGTTGGAAATAGATAAAAATCTTTCCATTTGTATAAAGAATTGTGAAAAATGTTGCATCGAATCATACTTGTTTGGTATCCTGGCTAATTAATAATCACTACTAAGTAAAACAAATTTAGGTATCTGTGCATTAGAGGATAGTGTAACAATATGCCTTAACAACGCCTTTGTCTATAGTTTTAGAATTGTTGGGATTGTCACAATTAGCTTATCCCTTATCAAAGTTGCTAAAACCTAAATATTGATAATATTCACATTGAAAACAAATGGCGATGCCTTTGTTGCCGAAAACTCATTGAGACAAAACGTTCGCATTTTCAGTGAACAACACACCATCGCGTCCGCTTTTTTCTTTTGGTATTGACCCTGCTTTGTCAAATTGCTAGTGCTTTACCCGAATGTGTGAAATTGAGCCATGCCTACAAGTCTATTTTCACCGAACATATACTTTTAGGTCTGGGTTTTATTTTTTCCTAAAATCCTTTTTATTTGTCATGTTGAGTCAGTATTGAATAACGAAAGGCGTTTGCCTTAGGGGTTAGGAGACGTCTCTGCATTACTACCCGTGCATGAATTTTCGAGGAATAAATTGATTCGAAATTATCCACCCTCCACTCTATTTTTTTTTTTTTTGTGATTGTACCTCACTTTTACTTTAGCAATCTATTACCAAACATGCAAAGGTAGATCGTCTTACTCTTGAGTTGCAAACAAAATTATGCAATTGTAAAATCCCCAAAAGTCCTTAACCTAGAACATGCTAAAATTTGCAGCAATGCCGGCGGCAAATCACGAAGAGGAGATAACGATTTTTATCACCCATCGTCGTCAACCAACAACGGAACGTTTTCAGAACTACACTTGACACGCCTACCAACACAAGTGCAGTTGAATGAAAATGAGTTTTTTTCTTCCGATTCGTGCTGATTATTGTTTGCTTGTTTTTTTTATTACTATTTTCTTGTTACATACACATCTACTATACTACCGTTGATGGTTCAGCGATCATCAGCCTTTGCTGTCGTTACGAGGTGTTGAGCTACGATACAATATTCGAGAATGTTGGCCTACAGACGAATGGAAAATCGATACAACGTGTAAATGGGGTGGTTTGAAGAAAACCTTCACGTTAGAGTAGCTAAATGGAAATTTCTTAGAATATATACATCAATTTGCCTTACACCTTGCATTTCTGGCTTTACTGGGCGCCAAGGTACACCAAACGTCGTATGTCAACTTCAAGGCCATGCGTTTGATAGAAGGCTCGGAAAACAATAATGTAAATAACATACTGATATGATTTTTTTCTAATTCATCTAGATAAACCTACGAATAAAAATATTTCAAAATAGCAAACGCAAAATTTGGAATATTTACTCGCTAATAAACTACGGAAATCAACACCGAAACTATTCGTGAAGATTCGTGTTCCATTGAGATAGATATTAGATAACTTAAACGGCTATGAAATATGTCTAGAACAATTTCACAGAACACTGTACGATGATTAAATGAACTTTTATACAGTTTTCGGTTGCACCGATCAATAAATCCAAAAGTATACAACCTTGCTCCTAATTAATCAGCCGAAAGCTAAGTAAAGGTTCATTTAATCATCGATAGTGTTCTGTAAATTGTTCTGTAACATACCAACTGCCTTTTTAATTCTGAGCTCTATCGAGCAGTCAGAATCAATTTCCAGATCGAAGTGAGGAGTGCATTTTCATATATTTTGGCTGAAATCCCCATACAAACTTTAAATCAAATGCGCTAGCCATTCTCTTCTTCTTTCATTGGCATTACATCCCCCATGGGACATTGCCGCCTCGCAGCTTAGTGTTCATTTAGCACTTCCACAGTTATTAACTACGAAGTTTCTAAGCCATGTTACATTTCTGCATTCGTATATCATGAGGCTAACACGATGATACTTTTATGCCCAGGGAAGTCGAGACAATTTCAATCTGAAAATTGTCTAGACTGGACCGAATCGAACCCTGCCACCCTCAGCATGGTCTTGCTTGTAGTCGCACATCTTACGCACGGCTAAGGAGGCCCCTTATGCAGCAAGCGATTAAGCCGAAATTTAGATTGATTTCTCACTCAAAGAGACACAATCCTGGGGTGCCCGTGAATTCGACAAAAATTTGTCCCTATACTAAGCTGGGCCAGTCTAATGTATAGTAAATTAAAAAAATCAAAAATGAAAAAAACAGGTAATTTGTTCAAATTGTATGAATTTAGAAATATGATAAAGCATGATTTGAACAAATCAAACTTATCATAAATCCAACATATTGTATAAATATGCGGTCGCGCTGCAACAAGGGACCCACCAGAACGTAGAACGCTATGAACGGAAACGACTGCAGAAGACTCGGTTCATTCAGGAGAAGAAACGACGCGACGCCTGGAAGATGTGGAGTGCGAAGAGATGGAGTAGCTGTGCCGTTCTCAAGAAACACGCAAGTTCAATCAGAAGCTCAACGCATCCCGAAAAGGCTTTGTGGCGCGAGCTGAGATATGCAGGGATAAGGATAGGAGCATCTTGACGGACAAACGTTTGTTGATTGAGAGGTGGAAGCAACACTTTGAGGAACACATAAATTGTGCTTGGAGCACAGGCAGTGAGAATCAAGGCAGCGGAGGAGATAACTACATCAGTTCAACGGACGATGAAAACCAACCGACCACCAGTTCTTGATTTGCCCAACTAACTGAAATCAACAGATGTCGTTAGTGTTTGAACGACAATTAACTTGATGAGTAAATGTTGAATGTGTTATGTCTTTTTGTCTGTGGTATCACGCTATTATCGATCCCGCCACACAGCAGTCATAAGACGCAACCTTTGGATCGTTATTTTTTCAAAGTATTGAAGGACTACTTTACGGTAGCGTGCATCAACTGGTTGACAAACAACGATGGTAGGGTCATAAGTCATAAGGTCAGCAGTATCAAGTTGCCGAACTGTTTGGAATTGATTCCGGAAAATGTGCAAAGGCCGAGAACGCTATCTAAGGATTCAGGACATGCGGAATCGAACCGCTCAATTCGGATGTGCTTACTGACGATAATTTAATGCCGTCCAATACCACAGATATCAATATCGATTTGAATCAGCAATGCACTATTGTCGAAGATACAGCAAAAGCGAATTTCGCTACACTCGTGCAATCATTTACACCACGTGTTTACGGTGCTCCAACAGGGTACAAAGCATCCGTTTCGACTCCCAACAAACTAAGTGATGGAGGTGATAATGAAAAAAAACGCAGGTTATAAATAAGTCAGCTAAAATGTCTTCAGCTGAAATACGTCCGCTACCCAAAACCGACACTGCGGGTAGAACCGACACCACTTCAAATCTCTGATTTCAATGAGAGAATTTTGATACATCCATATAAACTTTCGATTACTTATATTTCTAAAAACTTTGTTACAAGTGAAGACGCGTAATAGTCAAAATAAACAGCATTGATCACCATTGAGGAGTTGAGTTATCTAAAATTTTAGTATCGGTTTATGAGCTTTTTCGAAAATAATTTGAAGATATTCAGTATTTAATCCGTTTCTGATCCATATAATTGAACATCATTTTATGTATGCTGTGGGGGCAACATTTACTTTCCCATTTACTTATAACATTATTATGTTATCAATAAGGGTAAATTCGGCACCTGCCTTTAAATCAAGGAACACCTTTGTTTTATTAGACTCGTCCTTCGCATAATGTAATTCAAGTATTGGAAAAACGAGGTTATAGGCGCCGGAGAACATAGCTAAATCAAATATTGATTACATAACCATATCATCATTGGGCGTGACAATAGGTCTAGGTGGTCATATTCAGACATCAAGGATAATCTGCAGGTCGGATAACAAAAGCGTTCAAAAAGAACCATATTTTCAATGTTTTACCTCCTAGATATATTCAATCCGTTCTCTACTGTAGTTCTTTCGTGGTCCATTTTTATCCCTGAGAAACTAATAATTTTCATTTCTTAACATTACTGGATCATACGCATTTTATTTTAAATATTGCTGTTTAAATTGAAACTTAAGAAAATACGATATATGCGGAGATGGTTATAAATATGTATTTACAATTTTGTTCAACCATCGTTCAAGAGTGACCCCTAAACATGAATTTCAAGGATGAATATCAAAAAAATTGTCGTTAAACTTTTTTAATTATGTTGCAACATCATTTGAAGTTGTTTTAATGTTCGATTCCATCCTGACTTGATATGTCGGTTTTCACGCTCATAGCAGACAAACATACATAACACATTTAACATGGACTTATCGAATTTATCGTCGTACACCATTAACGACATCTGTTAATTTCATTAAGTTGGTCAAATCTCGTACCAGCTGGCGGTAGTGAGCAAACGACATATTCGAGCAAATCCGAGACGCTCCACACGAGTGATCGATTTGCCAACCAACGAATTGTTTTGTCGAATTTTTTTTTTGTCGAGAATTTTTCGGAGTTTCCACTAAACAGAATTTTTTTGATTTTTCTTTTCGGAATTTCTTTGGATTTCTTTCGGTGGAAAGTCATTTGACCGAAAACCAATCGAAAGCCGAAAGCAATCTTGCCAAATTCCATTTGTTCGATACGGTTATTTTGTGGAAAACGGTTTGACGGTACGATCAAATTGGTCATTTGGCTGAAAAAATCATATGCTCTAACATGTCGTTTGGTCGAATAGGCCTTGTCGGCCATATATAGGCCATTTGGCCGAAAATGTAGTTTAGCAGGAAGGGCAATTTAGCCGAAAATGTGATTCGGCAGATCGGATTATATGGCAAAAAACGTCGACCCGTTCGGCCAAAAGACATTTTTGAACAAATGAGTTGTCGGAGTAAACGTCTTTTTCGGCCAAATTATCAGTTCGGCCGTATGATTTTCACCCGTACGTCAATTTTTGGCCAAACCGTTTCCGACCTTATGTCATCTCGTCCGGCCAAGCAGCATTTTCGGTCAAACGATTTTTTTTTGGCAGCTCGGGCAAACAACACTTTCGGCCATATGTTCATTTTGGCCAAATAACCCTTTTATGCCAAACGACCATCTAGGCCTTTTTAGCTAAAACCTATTCGATTAGACGACTTTTCAACCAAATGACCTGTTCGGCCGAACGACATTATCGGCCTTATGTCTATTCCGGCCAAATGCCAGGCGAGTTTCAGATTAATGACATATTCGATCAACAACAAACGGTCCTTCCCCGTCAAAAATTTGATTTCAACGTGAAATTCTGTGTATTTCAACAGAAAATAATGCTAAGTGTTGAGTATTCAGTCTTTGCGACCTCTGGTCAAAGACGGTGATCCTGTCTTCTTTTTTTTCAAAATTCTACAAAAATATATTCCAAATTTTTAAGAAAATTTACTCAGAATGTCATCGCTAGTATTTTCGAGATATCGAAGGAAATTCTTCGGAATTTCCAATGAAAGTTCTTAGTTTTACGAAAAAAAATTTCGATTTTTCAACGAAAAATTGTATTTTTTTGATGGATCCTGTACACCTCCGGTGCTGCAAAGGGCCGACTTGAAAGATCCCCATCCTGAGCGTTGCCCGGCTATCGCTTTAATCTGTCGCCAGGATAGATTTCGGTCGACTTCTTTTATTTCTTTATTGAGGCTTCGCCGCCATGAGCCTCTGGGTCTGCCTCTGCTGCGATGTCCCGCTGGGTTTCAGTCTAATGCTTGTGTACAGATTTCGTTTCCGCCCCTACGTAGAGTGTGGCCGACCCAGCCCCACTTCCGATCCCGAATTTCTGTTGCTATCGGCCTCTGGTGACAACGACGATGGAGCTCGTTGTTTGAAATTCAGTTGTGCAACACCAGGCCCGAATTATATACCGCAGGCATCTGTTAATGAACACCTACAGCCGTTGAGTGTTCTCCACTGATACACACCATGTTTCGCTAGCGTATAACAGCACAGATTTCACGTTAGAGTTGAAAATTCGTATTTTGGTGCGTTCACTGCCTGTTTTTCCAGATATTTCTTAAACTCGCAAAGGCAGCCCTTGCTTTCTTGATCCGTGCGCCTATGTCGATCTTGGTACCGCTGTCTGACGCCATTTGGCTACCAAGATATTGGAAGCTTTCAATATTCTCCACTGGTTGCCCGGCTACTGTGAAACTTGAAGGAGTCACCGTGTTTACATCCAATGATTTGGATTTGTTGACGTTGATGACTAAACCTGCCGAAGACGACCTGATGACTAAACCTGCGCTCGGCAAGGTCGTTGAGCTTACTTTGCATATCAGAGCGCCGTTGCGCGAGGAGTGCAACGTCATCAGCCAATTCGAAGTCGTTTAGGTGCTCCATGGTTATAGGCTGCCATAACAGCCCGCGGTTTGGTTCACGGTCAATCGCATCTACCAGAATTCCGTCGATTACGATGAGGAACAATAACGGTGATAGAATACATCCTTGCCTCACACCAGCTACGACCCGGATAGGGTCGGACAGGACCCCATTGTGCAGCACTCTACACGAAAAGGCCTCGTGCAGTCCTTTGAGCATCTCGGCTGATATGCGATCGACCCTGGGGCTTTATTCGATTTCATGCTTTGGATGGCTGTTTGAATCTCTAGCAGTGATGGAGCTTCGGTATTGACGCGTGTTATACGTCGGATCCTAGGCAGATCATGCCGAGGTGGTGATGGCCTGGCTGGCACTTGAAAAAGTTGTTCGAATTGCTCGAACCAGTGTTTCAGCTGGTCAGTTGGGTCGGTCAATAACTGATCATTCGCGTCTTTCACAGACTTCGTTGCATTCATCTTCGCCCCGCTTAAGCGTCGTGAGTTATCGTAGAGGAGGCGAGTGTCCCCAGTTGCGGCGGCTCTCTCTCCTTCGCCGGCCAGAGAGTCTGCCCACGCTCGCTTGTCCCGTCGACATGAGCGTTTTACTTCCCTCTCAAGAGCCGTGTATCGTTGACGAGGTAAGACTTTGACTCCTCTGGTTTTTGATCGCTCTATCGCGGCTTTTTCTTCTCTTCGCTCCTCTATCTTCCTCCAGGTCTCATCGGTGATCCATTATTTTCTCTGGGTGCGCAGTTCGCCCAAATTGTTCTCGCTGTTGGCGATAAAGGCATTCTTGATGGCGGTCCATTGGTCTTCCACGCTGCCACCTTCCGGAATATCTGCCGCACGCGTCTCCAGTTCTTCAACGAAGGACCGTTTCACCGTGGCATCTTCCAGTCGGCGTGTGTTGAATCGTCTTCCAACTCTTTCCTCCTGCCGACGAATTCGCGCAATCTTCTTCTTCTTATGGGCATTACATCCCCACACTGGGACAGAGCCGCCTCGCAGCTTAGTGTTCATTAAGCACCCAGTCAACACAAAATCACATATGCTAGCGAATAAGTGTACATGGTGGAGGCAATATAGGCGCATTCCTCCATTTGACTGCGTGCAAAATGTGCGTATATGGCCTCCACTTTGTACACTTATTCCCTATGATATACGATCTTGTGTTTGCTGGGCACTTCCACAGTTATTAACTGCGAGGTTCCTAAGCCAAGTTACTATTTTTGCATTCGTATATCATGAGGCTAACACGATGATACTTTGATGCCCAGGGAAGTCGAGACAACTTCCAATCCGAAAATTGTCTGGGCCAGCACCGGGAATCGAACCCAGCCACCCTCAGCATGGTCTTGCTTTGTAGCCGCGCGTCTTACCGCACGGCTGAGGAGCTCAACCCCCACCCCCCGCAATGCGCAGGCGTATTTCGCCGATGAGGAGGTAATGATCAGACGCGATATCGGCACTACGTTTATTCCGTACATCAAGAAGTCTCCGTTTCCATTTTCGGCTGATGCAGATGTGGTCGATTTGATTTGAAAGCCGTCACGGGAGACCCACGTGACCTCGTGAACCGGTCGATGCGGGAAGAGCGATCCTCCGATCACCATGTCGTTATTACCACAAAATTCTGCGAACAGCTCTCCGTTTTCGCTCATTTCTCCGAGACCATGGCGTCCCATAATGCGCTCATGGTTCGAGTTGTCGGATCCGATCTTCGCATTGAAGTCGCCCAAACAGATCTTGATATCACCCTTCGGAATTCTATCTACGACGGCATTGAGTTGACTGTAGAAGTTCTCTTTGTCTTGCAGATCGGCAGCATCGGTTGGCGCATAACATTGGATTATAGTAAGGTTTCGGATCCGTGTTCTAAATCTGGCAACGATTATCCTTTCACTTATAGGTTCCCACTTCATAAGCGCAGAAAGTGCCTGAGCGCTTAGTAGGAAGCCAACTCCGCGATGCCGGGGAGCGTGTTCACCTCGAAAGCCAGAGTACCGTCGTGCGGGGCTTCTTTTGACTCCGGGGGCTACTTTTGATTTTTGATTTTCTAAAAATACTAAAAGAAAAAAAATCCAAATTTGAAACAAAATCCAACTACTTAATCAACAAGACACCCGACTGGTGATAATGGCAATTTGAGAGTAATTAACGCCGTAATTCATGTTTCAAAATGTCCAAAGTAGCCCCTGATTTTTCAAAAGAAGCCCCGCACGACGGTATAGCAGAACTTGTCCCGACGGCGTTCTATGTTCTCCAAAATTTGGCCAACGGACTTCACTCAGTCCCAGGATCTCAAGCTTCATGCGGCATGCCCCATTGGCAAGTTGTGCCAATTTACCCTGCTGGGCTAGGGTTAAAACGTTCCATGTTCCTATTCGTGTCCGTTGTTTCGCGCCAAGAGTCGTCGCCGTAAAATCAGTCCGTATTCTTTCATTATCGGATTCTCGAACAAATTTATGTTTCGGGAACAATAGGTTGTTGGCCCAAGGTTCCCTATCCACCGGGATGGGGCTGCCATCTTAGGTATAGCTTCCGGGGAATAGCATTTCACATTCAGCCGCTGGATGCCAGAACAGATGCCAGAAAATTGTATGGAATTCTAAAAAATGTGTTTGGATTGTCACACTTCAGGAAACCCCCTACCCTCTCTAAGCGTTACGTAATTTACGGATGTTCTCTAAACACAAGGATTTTTCAGCGCCATTTGGTGTTACCTGGGTGCTGCGGTTAGAGCCGCTTTTCTGCTCTCAAGCGAGTAGAGGGATATTTTGAAATCAATCCCATAAGCAAAATTATTTTGCAGTTTCTTGGCTGTCAAACATTTCCCGCTCTTCGAATTTCTATTTCCATGCTGCATGAAGGCGCACAAATGCGCAAGACTCTACATGACTTTACGATGGTTTACATACATTCCTGCTCCAATCAGCTGTTGAATTTCGGAAAATTTCGTAACGAGTGCTATTTAATTGCATTCCTACTAATATTCAACTCGAAATATAATGTGAAAATATTTGTTACAAAGAACACAAAACTCAATCTAAATTTATTTTTATTTTTTCCACAAATACAGTAGCCGTTCGATAACTGCAAAATGTTTACTTTTCAGTTAACGAATGCCGTTCGATAACTGCAACGCATTCTAGACGTCAAACGGTTGTCAATCGACGTCAGATGCAATAAAAGTGCATCTATATGTGCAGCGCAATGCAGCTGTCATTGAGTTTGACACCAGTTTGAAGTTTAGCGGTCCGATAACTGCAAAACTGTTGCAACTATCGAGTTGCAGTTAAAAAGCATTGCAGTTAAATGACTTGCAGTTGTCGAACGTCTACTGTAATAACAATACTTCTCAATATAGGATCTGAAACGAACTTAACCACAATCTTCAATGTTTGGCTCCGGCACAATAGAAAAGTTTGGCTTCAGTTTGACAACCAAATCGATTCTATTCGCACCATCCAGGGTGTTACTATGAATATAGAACTGGTGTTTTAATCCATACATGGGCCACCGTTGGTGAAATATATATTTTTTCATATAAAAAATTACTTAACGCTGGAAGGAGAGGGAGGGAGTCAGGCGTTATGATTCATACAAACCAATTAAACCTTCCATATGAAAAGCGTTACGAGGGGAGGATGGAGGTCCAAAATCTTCAAATTTAGCCTAACTTTATTTGTGAATGAATCCATTCCGGATATTCCGAAGGACCATTTAGTGGCATGAATCACAATGTCAGTGTTGTACTCAGAATGTACATACGAATGCTTAAAATAAATATCGGTGCTTTGAATTGACATTCAAAAAATGGCCAATTATAAATGTTCTTGATTTCCTTTCCTTAGGGTTCTTTCACAAAATCCATAACGCTCCCTCTCGTAACTTATGGAAGGTTTATTTTTTGTGTACGCATCGTAACGCTTGGTCTGACTTCGTTAGTTCCCCTAAAGCGTTACGTAATTTGTGAACAGTCCCTTAGGAAAGCGAGAAAGTCACTATCATTACAGTAGCCGTTCGATAACTGCAGAATGTTTACTTTTTAGTTAACGAATGCCGTTCAATAACTGCAATGCATTCTAGACGTCAAACGGTTGTCAATCGACGTCAGATGCAATAAAAGTGCATCTAAATGTGCAGCGCAATGCAGCTGTCATTGAGTCTGACATCAGTTTGAAGTTTAGCGGTCCGATAACTGCAAAACTGTTGCAACTATCGAATTCCAGTTAAAAAGCATTGCAGTTAAATGACTTGCAGTTATCGAACGTCTACTGTACTAGGTGTCTTGCACATATTGGATAATGGATACGTTACGGATACACAAAGATAATATTTCTATTTTTGTTAGATGGGTAAAAATATTACTCCGGATAATCGAGCCATTATTGATTTGGGTAGCCTGTATTGATTTGAATAACTAAAATGTTTTCTTTGTTGGGATGGAATGAAATATTACGTTAAGCAATACACGCATTCTTTATTGAAAAAACATGAGGGTGAAAAGCTCTTTTTACCAATCGTAGTTTATTTGTTTCGGGGTTACCCACAACATACCATTAGGTAAAAAAAATCACAAGGTGATCTAAATTGATAAACTTTTAACCAATTGACATAAAAATAGACGCTTCTTAACAATAGTGGACGCGCCACGAAAATGGATACCATTGCTATTTAAATTCAGCTATTCTTTTAATGCGCAGTCTTACCCCGCGCAATGTGCATACTTGCCCATGATACGGGGCAAGTGTGCGCCTTCTATTTTTTCCATTAAAATTTATTTTTCTTAAATTCAAAAGGAATATACCAGAATGAAATATACAAAGAAGTTACAAAGACAATGGAATAGGATACATACATACTGATTAATAAGTCGACCATTCAAAGCATTCCTATCGAGAGGTATTTTGAAGCAAAAGATAGGTGCACAAACTTGCCCCGCTTTTTTCTTTATGGATTTCAATAAAAAGATAATAATAAATTGCACCATCAGCCTTATTCAATAATTCGGGAGGCATACAACAATGTTGAGAACCACCCTACTGCAGTTGCACTTTACTGCTCCTCCTCGTATGTGCAAATGTATTGCATACAGTTATGTAGCTCCTATCAGCACGCTGCTCGCGAGTCAGCAGTCTGCTTGTGTGGGTCAACCGTGATGTGCCGCACTACTATGTCTGCTGGCTGGCGCTGCTGCTATTGTTGTTGGTTACTACTATCCCGGAGTCATCGTAAAAATAATGGCAATGGTAAATATGTGGTACCGCATATAAACACGCACACAGCCACTCGCGCCATGAATGCTGCTGCGCGACTTGTGAGCGTGATCACCTCGTCTAGCTGTTCTTGCTGGGCCGGTGGATGGCGTTGTTGCTGTTATTGATTTTGTTGGTGGAAGCACGACGCGAACGCAACAGCAGCACCATTGAATGAGGAGGGTTCCACGGCAGCCAGAGCGAACCGTTCGTTTCAAAAGTGACGCGCTCGTTGGTTGCTGCACATCGTGTCCCGTTCGTTGTTTGTGTAATTCAGCTGTACGTGGAAAGACCTGCTTGAATTCTTGAGTTTTCTTTTTTCGGAATCGTTTTAGTTCGTTTTGGGCCGGATTCTGGATGGATTAATTTGGTTTCAAATTACGCGCAATTTCCAGTTTGAATTCCGTGAGTGATGTCGAATGAAGGGTAGTTGTTTCCTTCGTTAGAGAAAAGTCGATCGATCGATACAACAGAAGAGGCGACTCTCTACATTCTATACGTTAAGCAAGAGTTGAAAAATCTGAAAAATTCAACAGCCACTGGAAAACTACAGTTAATTTTGTTTTAGAATGATACGGAAATAGTCGAGGATATTCGGTGCATGTGCAAGTGGCTATATCGGGTTCAGGTGAAAACAAAAGTGCGCTCCTCCGAACTAGCATCGACTAACAGCTGCGAAGTGGAAGGTGTGTGAAAGTGGAAGGAAGAAGGCGATCCTCGACTACGACGTGATTGCATCATTAATATACGTTGAATCACACTTGCTATCGTAAATCATGAAAAGTATATAAAAGCGTTATCATAACGGAAGATTTTTGGTGACAAGAAGTGGCAATAAAAGTAAACATTTCCACTTTGGAAAAAGTTGATTATTCCTAATATGAATTTTTGGATTGTTTACGATAAAAGTTATTGATATCGATGATTGCCGAATGCCTCGCTATGGATAACTTGAATGGGGCCGCAATTAGTTTAGTGTGGGAATAAGTGAAACTGGCTTAGTGTGTTGGGTGGTAGTTAAATTGTTGGTTGAAATAGTTCAACTATTTGTTTTTGGTGATAAAAATAAACTGACAAAATGTCGGTTCAAGCAAAGCGTCAACATTGTTATTTGTGCGATTTGCCGCGGATGCCGTGGGCAATGATTCACGATTTTACGGAAGCTGTATGTCGAGGATGTGTTAACTATGAAGGAGCGGATCGTATCGAGCTGGTTCTGGATACCGCCCGGCAGATGAAACGGATCCATGCCAGTGGTGGCGGTGGCGGCAGCGGAAGTGCATCAGCTGGAGGTGGCAGCGGTGGCGGTAAACGAGGCGGTGGCCACGAAAACGGTGAAATGCCACCGCACAGATCTGTTCCACAGGCACACCATCACTACTCGGTACGAGCCGGGCCGAATGGGCCGGCGCTTGTCGATTTCACACCGAAGCACGAGCCGCACGACATGCCGGGTGGTGTCCGTCCCGGGGCTCGCCTCCAACAGCATATTCCGCCACATCACATGCCACCGCACGCCAACAGGCAGCAGGTTCCACCGGCGCTATCCGTCAATCTGAAACGACCCCCGCCGGAGGACGACGAGCACGGTCCGATGGATGGGCCGACGGGCAGTGCCAAACGAGGCGCCGAGGACCCGTCGGTTGCCATTCAGCAGCGACCGCCGCTGACACGGGGCGAATCCCTGCCGGCGGTACCGTTCGTTCCGGACCGGCAGCCCAGCTACAAGGACAAACACCCGGTGCGGACTGCTTCCTTCGATACGGCCAACTTCAAACCGACCGGTAAGTTTGAGTAGTTAGAATAGTTTGAACCTGTTAGTGCATTATTTTCGTTTTCTCTCTGTCGCTGGTGTTTTGGTTTGTTGTCCATGGTCTTTAAATTGTGCTTAGAACCTGTGATTCTTGTAGAGACCTACTTGCTAATAGGTATTGCAATCTTTGGTTATGGTGGGGTTATTTGTGGTGTCTCCAGCTGTAAATTACTCTTTCATTGTTTAATGAAGAAATGTTTAAATAATTTAATGATTCTCTACAAAAAATGTACTCTTTTCTCTGTAATAGCATATCAGTGAAAAATAAAAAAGGATAATTATCCAGTAATTTGAGAAGCGGGCTAAAAATATCCAGCCAGTTAAGAGTTCTGCACAATGGATACGTTTGCTTACGTTTTGACAGTTTCTAATGAAAAAAAAAAACTGCCAAACCACGCGCAAATCTACCAATTGTACGTGACCCTTGAGTCCTAAACAAATTGAACAATACACATGCGTCTCATTTATTGTAATATTCCTTTGTATGCCTGTTACATTCAGCATTTCTTTACTTTTGTTATTGTGAGACAATTTCGAGCAACTTTGCAAAGATGGTATTGTAATTGCTATTAATATGGATAATACGTGGGTATGTTAGTTAAATTAATAACTTTACAGTATTAGATATTTTTTTATTTGAACAATTTTACATTTGCAATCATAAGAAGCTAAAACAAATACTTAACAAGTAATAGTATGTGATGGAACCATCACCATCAGTAATGGCAAAAATAGAATAAAATCAAAATGAATATTTACTGAGAATAATTCAAGAACAAACTGGCTTGATATTTTTTTTAGATTTTTGAAAACCATTATTTAGAACAAATTTAGATAGATAGATTTTAATAGAACCTTTTTCTTTTAATAGAACCATTACTGGTTACAGGGGCCCTCCTTAGCCGTGCGGTAAAACGCGCGGCTACAAAGCAAAACCATGCTGAGGGTGGCTGGGTTCGATTCCCGATGCCGGTCTAGTCAATTTTCGGATTGGAAATTGTCTCGACTTCCCTGGGCATAAAATTACCATCGTGCTAGCCTCATGCAAAATGCAAAAATGGTAACCTGGCTTAGAAACCTCGCAGTTAATAACTGTGGAAGTGCTCAATGAACACTAAGCTGCGAGGCGGCTCTGTCCCAGTGTGGGGATCTTCTTCTTCTTCTTCAATGGCTCTACATTCCAACTGGAATTTGGCCTAGCTTTTCAACTTAGTATTCTATTAGCATTTCCTCAGTTATTAATTGAAAGCTTTTCTATGCCCGCCATTGCATGAGTGAGTATGTATCTTGTGTGGCAAGTACAATGGATACACTATGCCCAGGGTGTCGAGAATGTTTCCAACCCGAAAACATTCTAGACCGGACCGAGAATCGAACTCGCCATCTCCGGATTGGCAATCCTACGCCTTTGCTCGCAAGGCTACTGGAGACCCGATCCCAGTGTGGGGATGTAATGCCATTAAGAAGAAGAAGAAGATTACTGGTTACAATTCCAAAACGCTAGAAACTCATATGAGCCTAATACGCGATCAAAGGCATTATATGTCTTGTTTATAGTGCCTGTAAAAACACTAGCACCAAGTGCCAAAATTGGAACAGAGCAGAGCAAGAGATCTATCAAACGTGGTATATATACGGCGATACTCTTCTCTAAGGACTCTTCGTTGCAGTCCTGTTTTAGCGATATTTTAAAAATGTGTTTTAGCAGATATTTTCGAAATTCCTAATTCCAAATAAACAGTAATTGATTTTGATTCTTTTTGGAGCTTTGCCTGCTTTTTAACTAATTGTTTGTGAAGTTGGTATCCGCAATAGTCTAGACTGGACTATCCAGCTGGATACCCAAATAAGTAAAAAACTGACTTCTCTCCCAGCTGGGAATGGTGCGATCAAATGCCAAACATTATGAAGTTCCAATCATTTGGTTTCGATGTTAATCGAATGTTAAGCTAATACTTGCAAAAAGCCTAGAAGAGAAATAAACTTCCGAGCACGAAATCTTGTCGTACAATTCAGTTTATTATAGCTAGGCTTGGCTTGGGACTCTTTTTCGTAACTCTATATGACTTTGACTTCAATCCTGAACATACCTGAATATATTTTCCGATTGACTGTTAAGAAGTGAATTTTGGGTCCCTCTCTAGCATCCTCTTCACCTTGCTGTCCAGAAACCTAGAACAGCCAAGATATTTGTCATTTCTTGGGTTTGCTTCAATAGTTAAACGTCCTGAAAATGTATTCATTCCACAGTACACTGTGCAAAAAATTGAACGCCTATCCTGATGAGTTAAGTCTTGACAACTTCATATTGCTCATCCTTAGTCAATTTTCAATTGAATAACAAGTGGTATGTGATAGAAAAAGGAATAGTATAACACTAATCAACTGAAATGGTTGAACGGACATCATTTGGACACCCTGTGGCCCCGGAATAGGTTCTAGGACAGAAATCGGTCCTTCAACATCTTGAACTTATCAAAGTCGTGCGGTAAGATGCGCGGCTATAAAGCAAGACCATGCTGAAGGTGGGTTTGAATCCCGGTTCGGTCTAGGGTTGGATTCGGGTTGGATTTTTTTTCGGCTTTTCTGGGCAAAAACGTATCATCGTACTAGCATCATGATATACGAAAATGAAAATTGCTAACTTGGTTTAGAAACCTCGAAGCTAATAATTAAGAAAGTGCTGAATGAACACAAGCTGTAATGCCTAGAAGAAGATGGAAAATCACTTGACCGACAGCTCAAATTCAAACAGAATTTGACAAACTCAAAGGCATTTGGCAAACTGTTTTGGGAAATAAAGACTCAAGGCAGCCTTTACGGTTGAGGTCGAAATACGTATATGTAAAGTTACAATCAAGTGGTGGAATCAAATTGAATAGTGTTAATTAACTCGCCTTATGAGAAGTAAAGACATACCACTAAACAGCTCAAAATAATTTTCTATATAGGTATCTGAAAGAACGAGATAAGAGGAGGAGGAAGGAAGCTGAGAGAAGGAGAATGGGGGAGGAAGCAAAAAAGGGAGGACTAATAAAAAGAATAATGAAATATGAAGAAAGCAAGTAGAAACAAGAAGGAAGAAAGAAGCAAGGATTAAGCAAGAGAAAATGAAAAAGGAAGAATGAAGAATGAAGAAGTAAGAATAAGGAAAAGGAGAAAGGAAGGGTGCCTTACCCTTCATTTCTCACTAGTCACTCTTACTTTTACTTTGCATTTCTCACTCCGAATTTTTCACTTTTCACTTCTCACTTCTTACTACTCACTTTACACTTCTCACTTCTTATTTCTTACTTTTCATCTCTTACTTATGACTCCACACTTCTTACCTTCTTACTTAAATTTCTCACAACTCAATTTTTGAGAGAGGAGTGAGAAATCTATCATTCCTCACTTCTCACTTCACACGCGATACTCATTTCTCGCAATCTGACACCAAAAAACATGTTTTTTCGAGTTCAAAAGTTATTTGTCAAAATGAGAAATTATATAAAATGTATTGGTTTACAAACAAAATGAATAACGGGTGGAAAAACCTGGAAAATCGGGCATACACAGGAGAATTTTGTTCAACATGGAAAAAACTGGAATCCTCAGGGAAATTTCAGTGAAATCAGGGAATTATTTTGGAACTACATTTGAAGCAAATTTCAATTTTTTTGTTGTTATTTCAACTAAGCTAAAACATTTCAAATACATGAATTGTCAATGCACTAGTTTCAAAATTTGTTGCCAATGTCAACAATTACAAAGTGAAACTACATTTATTATCATATATTATCTGCAACATGGATTAAAAATCTAAAAATTACGAGATCGTTGAATTTAGCAGCTATTTATTTGGCTACGGCTTGAATAAATGTTGTTTAAATTTAGAAGTTTGATTTACCTGCTAGAAAACAAATTTGACAAGTGATTTGTAGTTGCGGACTATAAACTCAAATTTTCTTAACAAATAAGTCTATGAGCTCGAAGCTCTTCAAGGAAGAAAGCATAAAAAAGTCAACTATCATTTATCATAGACAAAGGTTCTGTAAAGTTTCGACTAAATTTGGCTAGTCGCCACTAAAATCGAGACACTTTAGTGATATCTTGACAACAGGGTGAATTTAATTAAAAAGGTCCTCTATCCACCAAATCGCCTTCATATTCCTCCTTCCGAGACATTTTGGTCAATCCAAAGCCTAGAAAGTCTCAAAAAGTGACTCGGGTGCTATAGAGGTCAATGGTGGATTGAAATGGCCGCTCAAGTAGATAAACAAGATAATTCGAGGTATTGCAAGAAAAGTTCTTCATCTCATCAAATCATAGAAGTAACGCAGAATTTGAAGTTTGTTTTAATTTCAATTGAAGACGATAAAGAGAAAAGACGATAAAGAGAGACATAAGTATTTTACAATCGTTATAAGCCACGAAAACAAGCTCATCGCGACCTGTTACAATAGCGATGAAAATAGAATCGGGGAAGCAGTCGACATAGACAAGCTCATTTGCTTATTTGTTGGAGACAAAGTTTTCTTCTCAAAGCCTGTGAAAAACAAATGGAAATGCATCATCAGCTCCAGTGCCCCTATAAAGAAGCTTTTAAAATATAAATTTATCATGGAGTATATCCTCCCGAAACAATATTCTTGTTAACATTTGCTAACAACGTGTAACAAAAAATCTTCAATTTGGCTGCTCAACTGCTTTCTTTCAATGGAGCAATACGGAGATAAAGCTGATGTTTTGTGTTCAGATGTTAAGTGAATTGAGCAAGAGCAAGAACTCCAAGTAGTGGAAATAATCCCTTCAAGTTAGAGTCAAAAACAACACGGTCTCCACTAGATTAGCAATTCGATGCGATAGTGTTTTGTTTTATTCCATTAAGATACATTGATTACATTGAAAAAGCTCGTTATATTGAAGCACGTTTGTGCTTGCACACGTCTGTCGAGCTCTTCCCACAAGTGCTCTATGGGATTCAGGTCAGGGCTTTGACTTGGCCACTCCAGAACATTGATTTTAGCTTCCTCCAACTATTCCTTCAAAAACTTCAAGCTATGTTTATGGTCATTGTCAAATTGGAACAGCGGGGTGACAGCAACATGTGTGTCTCAGAATATCTCGATAATCGAGGAACAAGTTTTTCATGATGCCTTTGAGACGCACCCCATACCATAACGCTACCTATGCTTTATAGTCGGTACTTGGTACCGAAAATCGTTTCTGCGGTTGATAGGTCTGCGAATGTACCTCATTCCATTCGAGGAAAACAAATTAAATTTGCTTCCCTCGTTTCAGAGTATTTTGAGACCAATTTTCCGGAGTACAATGATGGTAAGGCAAATGGCAAATGTAACCCTACCCGAGCAGAAGCCATGAACAGAATAACAAAACATAATATGGGTTGATTGGTCATTTATTCAGTGATACTGTTGTAGATTATTTGTATTGCTTCATACTTACCACAAATAAACACTTTCGCAAACAAATTTTAAGTTCACGAATTTCAACAAATTGATATAAAATTGATATGCCACGCAAGTGAAAAAGCAAATAAAAACAATGCCAGAATGGTAAAGTTTTGCAGTGTTGACATTTATTTTTTTTTTCATAAAATTGATTGTCAATTGATTTTTGAGCTCTATTGTCATCCAGTGATCGCAGAACAAGTTCCATACCTACCGGAATATTTGCTCAAAATGCTAAAAAAAAGGTGCATTTGTTCGTGATATCTCAAACTCATCCGAAAATAAAATAGTTTTTTTCTTGGTTATACGATGGCCACATGGTTATACGATGACCACAAAACAAATTCCAGAACTTACGGAACCACTTATCAGAGAGGCCTATTTGAACTCTGTAAGAAATCATTCGTCCGACTGACACTTCCAATTTTCCAAAATACTATGAGACATCGCAAGTGGCTTTTTCATCGAGAAATCACAGAAGAATCGTGTGTTTTGAAATGAAGCTGGTCACCCGATGACCGTAGACATAGTTCGGGACATTTAGGATCCTTTAACATGAGACTTCAAAATTTAAACGTCAATCGCTGCTGAACTAACGCAGTTCTATTTTGGCTTATCACACTGAGTTGAGCTACCTGATAATCTTTTGGACTTCAACTATTATATTCTCAAGAAAATTGAAAGATATCTTTGGACAAATAATTTTGAATTTTCCAAAGAAAATACTTCTACATCTTCTGCTTCCTACAAACAAATTCAGATGAAATCGGATTATCTGTCGAACGGAGTTTCTTATAACAATTTTTTTGCAATGATGAACAAAATAAATCGCTTGGAAATTATTAGCGTTGCATATAATTCCGTTCAAAGTCATATAAACCTACAAGTAATCTTTGATGGTGAATTGTTTTTCCTCTTTTTGCTCGTTCGAACCGAACAGAACTATTGAAACAGAAAGAACATCTAAATCTTTTGCAATCCATTAATAATTACTCCAATAATTTGATATCAAACTCACAATCCTTCCTTTTCATCTAAGGCAGAGCATCGTCAATATTTCACGGTTCTGTAAAGACCACTTAAGAAAACAGTTTCCTCTTAATCTAATCCTCCCGCACGCACACAGTCGCACTTTTCCACAAGTTCAAGGCAACGGCAGTCTGCGTTCCGTTCTATTCCCAACGGATACATTCCTCAAGAAGGATGCAGAATATGAAACAGCTGACATTCGATTTACCGTTGTCGTGATCATCTGCGCCGTCCTCGTCACCACCAATCGTCTGATGCAATTAATGAAACCTACACAGCTCTGCAGTACGGGCCGCCGGTGGTGTTAGTTGATCCCTCCTCGGTCCCTTTAAATCTACCTACGCTACACCGTGAGCGAATCCGTCCGTGCCCTTTTTTCGGCCATAGACGCTGCATTTGACTGTTTGATCTTCCTCTTCCGTCCTGATGGTTCGTCGTCGCTTGGATGGCAACAGAGCAGCATCTCTCGGTCGTGAATTGCGTGGATAGGAAATAAGTTGAATCAGCTTTCCCAGATGTGGTGCAACTACGAGAGTCTACGTCAGCAGATCTCGGATCGGCTAAATAAAGAATCGGACTCAAAAACCTAGTCATGGAAAAGTTGCATGGATTGCACCCAGAGCATATGGTTTTCCTCTTGGGATCGTCGTCGTTGTCGTCTCCGCGTTGTTGTCGCGGTCGATGATCGCTGCTTGCACGTCAGCACCGCAAACCAATTCCGGACGGAGCGCGAAAGAGATCGAAGGTCTTGGGCGACGTATCCACCGCAAGACGAGGTACGAAGCGCTATGAAAGCATGACGATGTGTTTACAAATTTCTCGACGGTTTACCGATTGAGCATGGTTTAAAAATACACGGAATGCCTGCGGCGAAGAAAGACGAAAAGCCTCCAAATACAAAGTAGTAGGATTACTTATTTCTCAAACCGACGAAGAATTCAAGATAACAAAAAATAAAAACACAACGATGATGAAGTAGTCGTGCATAAGCCATTACGGCTTTAAATAGTCTCGGACGGTCAGATATGTTTGTTGGCGGTGTTTGCTTTCTTTCGTTTTCCTTCTCGTTCGAATTTGTACTTGGTTTTAGTTTGTTCAAGACGTTTGTGTTGGTTGTTGGCAGAGCATAGGAGTTGGATTCTAATCGAAAGAACATGTCCAAGAAACCGTTATTCATACATAAAGCGTTGTTTTCTCGTTTTGGGACTAAGTTTTCTCATTGGAATCATATTCGTTTCGACTAATGCGCTTTCCTGATTCTTGTTTGAATTAGTCTGTTGATGGGCATCGTTGAATTTTTCATTCCCGTTCGAAAAGTTTTGGGAATTGTTTATTAGTAGACGATCAGCTGTAGTTATAAACAGACTTATTGTTTGAATAGTTATGCGTTCGAAAATTAATCACACTGTTTGCTTTCGTGTAATAATGATTTGTATACAGTTGAAGTTAATCTACATTGCAAAAAGTCCTATTTTGAAAATTGTTGAAAGGAAAATTATATCCATGTGAAATGGGAAATTTGTTCAATGCTGGATTCCTACACCCAACCAACGGATGCCAAATATTATTACAGAACCTTGCATAATTGGTATAAAAATTTTAAATATACAAATATGTTAGATTCTTATTCACTTATTGTATAAAGACATTACAACTTTTAATTTTGTATAATATCTGTACTTAGGGACAACATGTTTGTATTAGAATCTTGCAAAATCTGTATACGCCATGAATTTGAAGATAATTGTAAAATTTGTTTGTTGAGTGTCGGTAAATAACTTCATGTTAAACTGCCACTGGGCAGGAACTTTCAACCATCATCAGTTTTGGTTTATTCAAGAATTTCAGAAAAAAAAACAGCTTACACTGGTTATAGTTTGACTGAAATATTAAGCTGATATTTTCGGCATTTTTCAGATTTGAGTAATTCAATCGAGTGTAAAACCTTTTTGAACGACGTTTCGGCTCGTGTATTCCATTGAACAAATAAAAAATGGCGGTAATGTCGGGAAATGCGAATTTTAACTCAGTTGGGCGAAAATATCAGGAAATGCAAAATAAACTTAAACGACAAAGAAAACATTAACTAATTGCATCTGAATATAACAGTGCATTATGGTTTAAAAAGCTAAATTTTAGGATTCCTTTTCGAACGACTTTGCTTACTGGCGCCAGATGGGTCATTTAAATAAGCGTCGATCTTCCTATAGAAGCAACATTATTTCCAATGACGGTTCATACAAAACAACAACAGTTGGCTTTCTTCTAATATATTTCATAGTTGAGCAGGGCTTGTAACGAGAGATAAAAAGAACAATAATGAATCGGCATTATCTTTTCTCAGTTCCAAAACTACTCGAAACTTCAGTTAATATGAATGAAGTGTCGCTAAAATTTTTCCACTATAGAATCTATAAAGATTTAAAAACATTCATAGGAATGGTTGAAAATTTCTAATATTCAAACATTATCTGATATAGCGCGTACTAATGCGTAAATTCTAAGGCGTTACAGAAAATTTGTTTTTTAGCGTAAAAACTGACATGTTGCATTTTCAAAAAAATGGGTTTCTAAGCACTGTTACTATAATTTTAACAGTTTTTCATATCAAATGATTTGAAAAAAAAAAATTGTGTATTACTTTTTAAGATAGATCTGTCCAAATAACAGAACAATTCTAGCCAGCATCAAACTTTTAGAATGTATATCGCATAACATCCAAAATAAACGTTTGCTTACATCTGTTGGGAAGTTCGTTTCTCGTATCCCCGCCCTTCATGTTACTTACCATCAAACCATTCGTCGTCCCATTATACTGCCGATGATTCGTGTCCTATCAATCGATAAAATGCTAAATAATCAAACTTTTTCCCATCTCTTGTTGTAGCTACTGACCTCAAACGGTGGATACTACCGAATGTAGCACCAAACGACTATGTTGCAACAATGAATTCAGGTATTTCATACGCCGGGATGTGATGTCCCACCCACCAACCCACTATAGAGATAGATGCGTGTGCTAACTGTCCAGCTTTTTCGCTACTGACCAGTTTCCGGCCAAAAAAAAGATCGGTTACGCTTCCCAAAATGTACATCACCTTCATTGAACTCAGTCGTGCTCCGACAAAAAGGGATCCATGAGGGTTGTGTAGTTATATACACGTGTGCATGATCTTAGCAGTTGTAGTGTAAATGTTCTAAACTGTCCCATTATTGGTAAACTTTGCCTCATTGTTCTTCACCTTATATACTGCTGACGCTAGTTAACACAATGATCCTTCAAATATAGCGTAATCGTAACTTAACAGAAGCAGAAAAAAAAACCTCATACATTAATACACATTCATCATAGAAACTATATTCATAATGGGGAATTCAAATAATATTATCGGAAAACAGGGGAGCTCCATCTAATATGTTTGACGAAATTTTTAATTATGATAGGAATCTAAGGCAAGCGGATAAATTCTTAAAAGTACATTTACTTCAATTCCAAAACCTGATGTGCAGGAAAATTTATTTGCAAAAATGATTTCTGTTTTCCCATACACTTGTGAGCACTTCGCATAAAAAACAGCACGCTTTTTATCGCATAACTACGCATAATGGACACTAATACTTGTGACATGCTGCGGCATATATCGTTCTCTAAAATGCAAACGTCTCTTTTTTTGTCTAATTATGAAAGCGTATGATTAATAAACGTACCCTTCGCCTTTTACCGATTCTTCGCGCAATCATTCGAATGTTCGCTACCGTACGATAGACTCTGAAACGGGACATTCGGCAGTACACACAAATACCGTCAGTGCTCGTCCTCGGATGAAAAGATAAACATTATGAATGGAGGAAAAAAACGCGAGAATTTTTTTTTTCATCGAGGATGATGCTGTGTGATGGATTGAACACGAGGCTCGTACATAAACATGATACGTCGCTGCTTCATCACACTATTTTATCGCATCTGGTGTGATAGGGCGAAGATAGGTATTTCCGGCAGGAATCCTATTTCCGCTAGGCGCTTTGGGTTTCAAAAAAGGATATGTTTTTTTTTTTCAAAACTCGACCGCAAGCTTTAGTGTTTAGAATCAACGACAATAGCTGTTTTCTTTGGGGTTCTGCCGAAGCGCCTATTCCCTATGTTAGCATATTGATGAAAAAACAAGATTCAGCGGATATCGATAGCGGAGTTTTGCTATTGATTATCATTTTTTTCAGTTAGATTGATGAGAAAATAAAATCCAATAACATTCACATATGACTAGACCGGACTTTTCTCATTGAACTGAGTTGGGGCAAGTATATTGATGGTAGATAACAAAAAAAAAATTGATATTCACGTTATCTGACGAACATATCAATAAGTAAAATATGTATCTACAAAAAATTAAATGCTCTACTTGATGTTTTGATATTTTTTACTGAAATGGAAAATTGAATTCCATTTGGATTCGATGTTCAGCATTTGTTTATATTTAAGGAGTGCTAATTGTACAGGAATTACTTTAGCATAGCAGATTTTTGTGCAACGTTATTGATAAATAAATCTTTTGAGATATCCGTTTTGCCTTTTTAGCCAAAGAGAATATATTGTTTTTTAGGGCCGGAATTCGACGGTAAAATAGTTTTGTTAACATTATTTTACTAGACAACGTAGCATATGCTAAATTTGATTAATAGGCAACAGTTCTTGAGAGCTATCACTCAAGTCAATACATTTGAAGAACAAATACTTCATATCGCCAACAACATTTCAAAAGGGCGTAACTGCTTTTATAAACAAAACCTTCTCACGTCGCTAGTGGGCTAATTTGAGCCCACCCACGCAATCCAACACCACTGATGGAAGCATCGAATCCTCTTCTTTCATTTAATAATGCTGGATTGCGTGAGTGAGCACAAATAAGCCCACCCGTGAGAATCTCTTGTTTACAAAAGCAGTTTCGCCCTTTTGAAATGTTGGTGCCGATATTATAAATCAGAAAATTCGGTTATCCGAAAACATTTATCTTTCAAATTTTAAGATACTCCAATTTGACCGGTATCATAATGTTTACATAATATGGCAAAACAGGGTGATTCGATCGACAGTGATTTGAGCCCTGATGGATCAATTCAGAGCTTTAATTTAAAATTCTGCCAATCTACATTTTAGTTGACATGTCCGTAAAATAAATTCTAATGTGTAGTAAAACCGATGTGATCGTTGGATACAATAGGAAAAAGAATAACATGAACACAAATTTCACCATATTTTGACGTAGGACTTACGTCTTTCTTTACTATACTGGGTGTCATTTAGATTTTTGAAAATCGAGAGCGTTACGCTGAAAGGGAAGATTTCGAACGTTACTAGCGCCTTTATCTTTCGATGGATTTTTAAGATTCATATATCAATCGACTCGGACACTGTCCAGCAATTTGCCAACTTTATTGAAACTTAAGATTTTTAACGATAAGCTATTGAAAATTTCAAATCTTGTCAAGGTCAATTAAAATTTCATATACATATAATCAATCTCGTGCATTCCTAACACGGACATCAGAATGCATTGCCACGTGCCTTCGGATCCACCGCAAGATTTACTTCGCGCATAAAAGAAGCAGTGCCTTCCGTATGCGAGTCATTACAGTTTGTAACAGCAGCGCGTACTGACGTGTTTTTCGTCTCCGCATAGTTTCTCGCATTTTTTAACCTACTCAGCATGCAGTCGCCAGCGGGAGAGCTCCCGGTGGGTCTGCGAGTGTGCATGAAAGAAGAGGGTGCATTTTTTTGCCGTTCTATGCTTGATGATGGTCGGATGCAGTGTCGGTTGCGATCGATGCAATCGCCTCGCTCGGAGTCCACGGCTAGAGGCTGTGAGGGCAGCGGTGGTGGATGAAGAATGATAAAATTAGTCCAGAGAGATTTGGTCTGCTCATCCAGGGAAAGTGATTGGTTTAATAATATACAACTATAACAGTTCTTATTCCTAAGCAAAAAAAATCAACTACACTATTGAATATAGAAATTGATTAAATATAATTATTTTCATTCATTCGTAGCAGGCATTGACAATTAAATGATACAGATTCAGCAATGGTATTGATATCCATTTTAAATTAGGAAATTTTGCCGTATTACATGTAAATGTTTCAAAATAGTCCGCAAAATATAATTTCCAGAAGAAGAATAAACATTATTTTATACTTTGGTTCTCATTTTCTGAGAAATTATATTATTAAACTGAACTCAGAGTTTGGAACCAAAACATTAATAGTAGTTTGTGCAACTAGTTGCAAAAAGAAGATTTTTTCAGCGCGAGTTGTACGTTTATCCAACGAGGCTGTTAAAATTAAATGTTTTATCTCTCAAAGACGAACTGTAAACCAGGTATTATGATAAATTCCCTACATTTGCTTGAGTAAATAAGGGTTCAATAGTTAGAAACAATGCGATTATAATTATGTATTTAATTATTAGTTTCATTTCCAGAAGTTTGTGAAAAACAAATCGCTAATAATTCTACATAGTATGAATGTTTCCGTTTCCAATATCAGTACCTATACCAATCGAACCCCATAAATTCAAAGATAAATGTAAATACGTTACGATTATTCAAGTCCTACATCTACTCGCGGTTATGTTCAAAACATTACCCATTATTTTTTTTTTTAATTTTTTTCTCTATTAATTTACTAATTTTTGTAATTGGTAGTTATTGCAGTTAGTTTATGAAATTTAAACAAGCAATACACAGCAGTCATTTTTTTTTGCGACAGCTTTACCATTCCTAACTGTACGTAAGGTACCTTTATATTCTGCTAGTAAGTCAAACAAAAAAAAACGCAAACTCCTCAAACAAGATAAGACGAGAAGAAAAACCAACAGAAAATAAACAAGTCGAGTGAAAAAAAACTTGCTCTTGCGTGTGATGTCAGGCAAGTCTCGCGTTCGATCGCCGCCGCCGCCACAGTTATACCTCACCTACCTACACACTAACCAGAAGGCATTCAGCACGCTTGGCGTGTTCGCAGAAACCGGTCTGTGCCTGGGGCTAGTATAGTGCTGCCTACGCTTCTCCAACTCCGCATGAAAATGGGCAAAACGTGGCAACAGCAACGCGCTAACGTCGCGCGCGGTGGGTGGAGGGTGGATGTTTTGGGTGGAAAGTGACGGAGCGGATTTTTCCAGCCCTGACGCAACGTTGCCACATTTCACAGTCCACCACAAACACGCACACTGCCGTGGAGGGTCAACTCCCACTACCACTACATGCTGGCGACGATCGGAGAACACGCGCGCAACTGTAGTGCTTCTGCCGTCGAGACTCGTTGCGTCGTCGACGTCGTTCGGTCGACCACAGACGGCAGGCGGCTGGCGGCGGATCGTTTTTCGACACGGTTCCATCGTAGTGTGCGATGGATCGAACAGTGGGTACGACGAAACGATGACGGCGGCAGGAGCGGAATGAAGGCGTGCAAGTTATTTTGTGGAACACTGGGCGATAGAGCAGCAAGAAGAGCTGAAACCGGTTTAAATCGATTGGTGCAGCCAAGTTGATGATGCTAGATCACTGTTTTCGGAATGTTCGGCGTTCGTGGAACAGAGGCCAGTGGTGGTTGTGCGGGACGGCCACCAGCACCAGAATCTAAACCGAGGGCCAACTAGCAACAGAAAAAAGCATCATCAGCAACGGCACATGATTTTCGGACGGGACGACGTCGATGCGACGTTGTCAATTTTTTGCAAGATTGTCACACTCGCTATACTCGTCGACACGACGCAACGATTTTGTGGTTGGTTGATGGCGAATGGCTTGCGTTATTTTTGTTTCATCCTTTTTCAAGACCTTTGAAACGACTCTCAACGGATGGGTGGTTGTGGCAGTAGTTTTTTTTGCTGCTGCTTCTGTATGTAAACCATCTTATACGCGCGATTGCCTTTCTTTATCGCGCGGCATAAAACTCACACCATATGCATGCGAAACCGATCGCATGTTTGCGAATAGCGAAAGTCAGGGTCGAAGAAAAATGCAATAAAATTTGTTTAAATATTTGCATCTTGGCTTAGAGCGAGGATATTGACCGTCAGTTTAGGGTGGATGTATCAGTTATGAATTGAGCACAGGAATCATTTTTTTGGAATGCGCCTGCGAAACAAGCGACAAAGAGAACCAACGACAAGCTTTGTTTTTGTCGGAGATAATAATACAAAGATCCGAAAATTTTGTCAGCAACAAAAAGAAAACAATCTTGTTGCTAACTTTTCATCCGTTATTTTGCATTATTTCTAGTGAAAATTTCGTTTTATACTATCATAGTTTCTGCTTTTATGGAAATATTCGAGAATCAGACAATGATTACAAAATTAGCAGCGTATTTTCGAGATATCACAGCATCAAGCAAATGATTCTTGTCATTTGTGTTCGGTTCTGATAAAGGTTTGTCGCTAGGTGTGTTTGTCAGTGACAAACTCTTGATGACAAAGAGTATATTGTTAGGCGTTGCTCGAATATTGATTCCCTGATTGAGCATAATAAACAAATCGAGTGAAAAAAAGGGTTGTATCAAAGATACGACCGCAAATTGAATTAAATTACGTATATTGCAAGAGGATACGAAATTTGATCATCAACATTTGATGCATCTTTATGCCGGATAGCAAGCCGAAATGTAGACAATTTTTCTGTTAAAGTGCAATTTTAACAAAGGCTGGCGAAATTAAATTTTTCAATAGTTAAATGCATTAAATCGATTGTTTACAATAGTTATATAGATTCTTAAAGAGTTTACTGATCGATTCATACCAAAATCTCCAGAATCCGTTGAGAAACGGCTGAGTTATTGGCTCGTACTTCTGACTTCTTTTCGTGACGGTCCCAATTTTGAAACTTTGGAATGACCCCCCATCTAACCGAGAGACATTCTACGTCAAAAAATTTTTATAGATGGTACTTAAATGCATCATGTGTTTTCTTTTTGTATTTATCATATGTATATTTATGTATTATTTCTATATGAACTTCAATACATGTCCTTAAGTGTTCTAAAATCAAATTTAATTCAACAACACAATTTTATCCTTGATATGGATTCGATTGTCCTCTGGAAGGTTGGAAGATCGTAACTCGTAAACCTAAGGTCAGTCCTGACTCCTCGTTTAGATCTCTGAAGATTATTTCACGCTATAATTGGAATAAGAGCAACAACACAATAAGGTTCTATGCTCTTTGAAAAATCTCATGTTATCAAAACATTAGTTATAAGAGGAGATAAACATATATATGAGGTGTCAATACTGTTCTTTTTATCATTTACTATTCTTTCCATTCTCTAAATAATACGTCAGCTATCAATAGCATTTACCCTTCAATAACTGATCACCGTTTTTGTCATGAGAAACACTACAAGAAGAGTTGTGCAATCAGATGGGCAATTTGTTAGCGTAACTCATTATCCAATTCAATCGAATTGCTTTTTGCAAATGTTTTCATTAGAGCTCACATTCTACCAATTATTGTTGTTTCATTTTGTAACGAGTCAGATCTGCCTGACGCCGATAAGATCTTCTAACAAACATTGGAAGCTGATTGAGCTATTCATCCAAAATAGTTTTCTCCAGCTAAAACATAGCTTATTCAGCAAATTGTTTGTTGAATTGTTTATTGGCGGAAAAATGGGCAAATAAAACGAAACAGTAGATTCATCATTAAAATTAAAAAGCTACCACGCTGTATAAATTAAATGCGGACTTTTCAAATTATTTTAAATCAGCCCTACTTGAAAACGGAAAATGGTACTGCTAACGAATGATTTCGTTTAATCAATTAATATTCGTAATATTTAGATGTATCATATGGGCGACGAGGATCAGAAACGAATTGATTATAAAAAAGTGCGTATTATTGATAATAACAATTAATTGTGCAGTTATTGAAAATAAATTCAAAACAATTGCTAGGCATTTCATAGGGTGCTGAACATTTCCATACTAAGTGCAGATTAGAATATAAGATTGAACTTTTGGAAACTGATTAACTAGTTCATGATTTACTGAATTATGCCACATTGTTTAAATACGGGTTAGTTTAGTTTTGGAAAAATATCACCAATGTCAAACCAATTCGATTATTGGTTAAACGATAGCATTCTGAGCAAAGTTTAGTAGTGACGTATAAGTAATTATTTTCCTGTGGTGGCGAGAGCAATACTGACTGCAATGAACTTGAATTGTCTCAAACTTTGGACAATCCTTAGGAATTTCATCGGAACATTCATCACAATATCTTCAGTAATTGTTTTAAATTTTTCTCAAGAATTCTTTGAAATTTCTTCAACGAATTTTTCAAATTGTCTCAGGAAGTTCTTTGAAATTTGTCGGATATTATTCCTGTTATGAGTGACGTCGAGACAGATACTCATCCTCGTTTAAAGCTTAAGCAGTTTATAGACCAAAAAACTCATATTTCAATCCTCATCAAATATTCAGCATCCTTGCTCTTTTCACCATTGACCTCATGCAAGTTTCTGATTCAATAGAATCGGAAATGTCGCTGGATCGAATGTGATCGTTTTCGGACCTCAAATAGCTTTTCTACGTAAAATTGATTTACTTTATCTCAAATTTACAAAATCTATAGAACTACTTATCGTGAATATGTTTTTTACATTTACTCTGTGTTTTGCATTTAGCATATTGAAAAGTCCCTTCTTTAGCAGCCCGTCCCGTACTATTTGCCATTTGTATTTTCTGTTTTCTTTTTTTTACTTCCTAATCCGCCAAATAAGGAAGTAAAGACAGTTAAAAGCGATGGCATAAATCTCCTAAGTTGAGGAAACTTGCCCTTAACCGACGTTCTGATACGTGTATCAGTTATTGACAGAAAAGGGCTCTCGAATACTAGTCAAACAATTAATTGAGGAATCGTTGATTATGGAGAAATTGTCGGATCGCTTGAATCTGAATCATTTTGAACCATTGATTATGGATTAATTTTAAATCATTTCCCTTAGCGACACACGCGCCTGCTGATATGTTTCTGATAACGATTTTAAGAATTATTAGAACAATAGATTAATTGGTTACGTTTTTCTGAAGGAATTTCCAGTTGAATTTCTGGAAAACCTTCGAAGCAACTTCAGAGAAATTCCTGGAGGAACTTTCAGGCATTCCTGGAGAAACTGGCAAATTGGTAAAGTTTACGAATCGATTGATATATAAATCTAAAATCCATTGAAGATAAAGGACCTATAATGTTACAAATCTTACATGATTTCGTGACGGTCTCATTTTGAAATTCTCATTTGACACCCTGTATCAGAGTCTTCCCTTAGACGTAGTTTACCGCCAACGAAATGTGTCATTGGGCAATGGTATGCTCAATAAATGTTACAATGCTCTAGTAGTTAGCATTGGAATCAAGTTTAATTAGTTTGGTACAAGCTGTAATAAATTTACCGCTGTGTGGGAAAAATAATGAATTATGGAAATTCTTCAAAGTTATATATTGTTCAGTGGCCCATTCTCACCCCGCTCAGGGGGGACATGAGCCAAATGAAATAGTTCAGCGATGACGATGAAACTTCAATCGTTCATTCAAAATAATTGCCTACATTACGGCTACCAACTATTTGAGCAAATCAACTGAAGCTTGGCCCAATCTCACCCCTTTTTTGCTGCATTGCTCGTTGCTACGAAAACCAGAACCGTTATATAAATATTAATAAAATTCGATAAAACAACAACAGATTATCGTAACATATTAACCAGGTATCCATCGATCTAAAACTATATGTAATAGATTTGAGGGCATTACTGACACTATTTTAATACGGCAATTCGCTCGGTGGTAGTTTAATATTTTCTGTTTTAATGATTGCAAGGTATAAATGGTTTTATGCACATCTTCATAAAACAGTTTTATTTTGAGGTAATTATGGTTCATTTTTGACATTGTATTCCATTTTCGTCAAATTGTACCTGACTGCATTATAAACCGTTGTAAATAAATTGATGAAATTAACAACAACGTATTAAGAAGCTTTTACAAACAAAGGCATGCAATTTAACTTCCCGTCTGTTTCGGCACTAAACTTTGTCATTAGATTCCAATGGTATAATAACAATATTACAATTTCTTATCTGGCCCCTAATACGTGCTTCTTCGCGAATCCATCGGCACGTTCCACTGCGTCGTCGTCGGGCGTCTGCATTTGAAACGTTTCCGACTATGGCGGTAAGTGCCGGAGGATTTATCAGTGGAAACGTCCAAATTCATAACCTTTAAGGGGAGGGGTTAAGTTAATGGCGATCATACAAAATTTTCAAGTTTCAAACAAAATGTGACATAGGGAGGGGGTTGAAAAAGTCAATTTTGCGTTACGTAATTTGGATCTTCTAAACGTGTTTGTGATTGGATGCAGGCAGGCTGGCGACCGGACCAAACCGAAATCGTGACTCTTGTGGAGCTCAAGGCACGACACGGCAATAGGACAGGCTGTTATGGTGCAACGCAGTAATGATCTACGAACTTCAGGAGCGACCCACCAACGGATACCTCTACATAATGCGCGAGCAAGCAAAACAATACATAATGTCAGTTACACGGAGATGGCGGAATGGGTTATCGAGCGAAGGAACATGATGATGAAAACAACACCTACTATACACGACACGGCGAAATATGCGTGGATTAAAACAGCTATGGTTCCGCTGGGATGGATGGCTGATCCGGGCACGTTCGGTTTGTTTGTGTAAATACACACAGCATACAGATATGTACGTTGAATGTGCTTCCCAGATTGTCGTGATTCCGAGTGGGAGCTCGCTCAATGATGCTAAGACGTCTGAGACCGTGAAGGGATGAAAAGTATCGATTTTAGTTGACCACAACCAACAGAACGGTGTCACGACTCAGAATCGATTTTTTTCGTGGGGTGTTGATGATGACACACACAATCTGGCATTCAGTTACTGCATGATATCCATCAATTTTTAGCTTAACGAAGGCGTACAGTAATTTTGATCAATTGGAAACTGTATGAATTATTATGTTTTAATTATTTGAAAAACATACATTACAGAAGTAATTTTAAGCAAATTGCAAATAAACAAAATTTCTTTCTTTTTACGTATTGTTTCCAGTTTCTTTTATTTAACTAAAATAGAGCAAATTAGCGATTAAAAACAACACAAATATGTACAGTTATACATTCACACGTGCAATAATGGATTATCTTAAGATCCAAAAGTATTTGCTAAAAAATGATATTAGTGGAATAATACGTGCTGATAGCTGATCAATGATGTTTGAGAAAATCTAAGTAACTCGAGAAAATTTTGCCAGATTAACGACAGTCTAATGTAGGATGACATGCAATGACATTGTATTAAAAAACAGAGAAAGAATGTTTAACAGTTTTTACAATTTCCTGTTTACTTTTTGCATCTTCAGGACGTTTGACACAGCCGATCGGTCAGGTGGTCTACAGCAAAACCGCCAACGCGCTCCAGGTTGTTACGTTTGGAGCAGGTTTTTGTCGTATTCAATTTTAACGAACAGGTTATGTTCGTTTTTCCTTTTGAAATTGTTCTTGACTTGACGATAACTTTGCACGCGAAGAACTTGTTTGGAAGCATTTTTTCTGTTATTGAATATTTTCTCTCAGGCTGCCTTCAGGTGGGCTGCACACTCTAAACCGGTCATGTGATGCGAAAGGAATGACGACGCAATACGGCGGGGAAGACATGACGTTGGTGTGACCAACGCGGTGGATTAAGGGTAGCTTTTTTTTTCGAAAGGTTCCAGTTAGGCCCCTCACCCTTCGTTGGGGTTTAAATGGTTATACGTGTTTCATTTGAGTGCATGACTGTCAGATGCAGGGGATTACCGTTATTCTAAAATTATTATTTCGTTTGTTTTTTGTATGAGTTTGTGCAAAGAGCATGATCGTTCAATTCTATCAGAAGATGAGCGATATCTTGCGAGTTAATAAAGAACCAACTGCGAGAGCATTAGTAATTTAGAATGCAGTTGACATAAGATACAAAGGGTGATGGTTTATTGCACATTAGAAAAGCTTCATAAAAAAGAGTCGTCAGATTAAGATGCATTTATAGCATCTTCTATTCGATAAGAAATGTTTGAAAACTTAAAAGCCACCTAATCCCAAAACCCCAAAACGCACATACCGCTCATTTGAGACTATGAATATGATGATTGCAATTTTCATTAAATAATGTCTCCAGGTTGAAAGTGAGCGAACTTCTTAATTTTGAAATCAAACGATAATAACACAAAATTATCATTCAACCTAACAATACCAAATAGTCAAGCTCCGTTAAACGTTCTTTTTAACATTATGGCTTGGTAGAAGAAAATTAGTTCAAAAAGTAACGCTAAATGCTTAAGTCAAGATACGCTTTCAAACGATTCTTATTCCAGTGCATAATTGATCATTTTAACGAACTCTCGTGAAGTGTTACTGCAAATTTCCTACAATGCCTAACGCACTAGCACAATCATGCAATTATCGCTTTGAAACCCTCAATGGATAACCAAACAGAACATTGCAAGAAATTGGAGGAATTCTTGATACTCAGACTAAGTTATACAAAGATCCGTTTGTTAATCTGAATCTGTTATGCTTTTCAGTCGAAGGTAGTGTAAGCAAGGCCTGGTATATAAAATTCTGAACACTGACAATCAATCAATTGATTATTCTTACTTATAACAACATGATGAAGGCATTACACAAAGCGCAGAGATTCGAGTGTAAGAGAACGTTTTAGTAGTTTGTGATATTTAAGACTTCATGGAAGATGAATGTCGAATTTAATGAGGACAAGCTTTAACAAAAACTTGAAATTGTATTTATTATTATTCACCTTAGGCCAGGTGGTCTCCACAATATAGTCTTCCGTCTTCGAGCGTCCTAAAGGGTTTCGAGGCGTTTAAAGGAGGTTTCGAGCGTTTGGAAGGCTTAGTCTGAAATGAGGCCTCCGCACCTTGAAAGAAGGATTTCAAAGCCTCTTAAAGAGGCTTTGACTTAGGCTTCAGCCTCTTGAGGAGGCTTCAAACCTCTTGAAGGAGGCTTCGGGCCTCCTGAAGGGGCTTCAGAGCCTCTTGAAGGGGCTTCCAAACCTCTTGAAGGAGGCTGCAGAGCCTCTTAAATGGAGCTTCCGAGGCCTCTTGAAAGGAGGCTTCCGAGGCCTCTTGAAGGAGGCTTCCGGGCCTCTTGAAGGGCTTCCGAGCCTCTTGAAGGAGGCTCGGCCTCTGAAGAGGCAGGCCTGTGAGGCTCCAGGCCTCTTGAAGGCTCCGGGCCTCTTGAGGGCTGAGGCCTCTTGAAGGAGGCTGAGCCTCTTGAAGAGAGGCTTGGGCCTCTTGAAGGGAGGCTTCCGGGCCTCTTGAAGGAGGCTGAGCCCTCTTGAAGAGGCTGGGGCCTCTTGAGGGAGGCTTCCAGGCCCTCTTGAGAGGGCTGGGGCTCTTGAAGGGCTTCGGGCCTCTTGAAGGGGCTTCCAGGCTCTGAAGGGAGGCTCGAGGCCCTCTTGAAGGAGGCTGGAGGCCTCTTGAAGGGCTTCAGGCCTCTGAGAGGCTGAGCTCTGAAGGGCTTCCAGGCCTCTTGAAAGGAGGCTTGAGCCTCTTGAAAGGGGCTTCAGGCCTCTAAGGAGCTTCGGCCTCTTGAAGGAGGCTCAGGCCTCTTAAATGGGCTTCCGAGCCTCTTGAAAGGAGGCTTCCAGGCCTAGGAGGCTTGAGCTTTAGGGCTTCAGGCCTCTTGAAAGGGCTTCAGGCCTAAGGAGGCTTCGGAGCCTCTTGAAGGCTTCGAGTCTTTGAAAGGCTAGGCTAAGGGTCGAGCCTCTTGAAAGAGGCTTCGAGCCTCTTGAAGGCTTCGAGCCTCGTGAAGGAGGCTTCGCCTCTTGACAAAGTCTTCTAAGCCTCTCGAAATGAGTCTTCGAGCCTCTTGAAAAAATGCTTTGAGGACTCTCAAAATGAAACAAGTGAGCTATTTGAGGAGCTTCGTAGCCTCTTGAAACAGGGCTACTGAGCTGAAGTCTTCATGCCTCTCAAATGGAGCTTCTGCTGGGTTGGAATAAACCAAGTTTCTTAAAAATCTGTTTGATCAACACTCACCGCGATAACACTTTTAAATTATCCATTGATGAAACTCTTTGGCAGGTAGATACGTTTAAAAATTTGATTTGAAGCATTTATCTTTACTTTTTGAACTATTTTTCCTTCCTACCACGAAAACATAACAACTAAAAAGATTTTACGGAACTGTTGACATTTAGCTGGTATAGTAAGGCTTTTATTTGATTGATAATTTTGTTCAAAACTGAAGCTATCGCCGGCGACAGCAAAGTCCTATTCTTACTTGATACTCTCAAATGGTCGAGTTTCCGCCAACCACACCAAGCGGCTTTCAACTGATTTAAGATAGGTATTTTGTTCGTAGAGAAAACAAATAATATCAATTCAAAGTACATTTGTTAGGATAACGTTATGCCGGAGGTTTTGTCTTAGGTTTTAACAGTAAATGACAACAGGTTTTCCTACAATCAATGATCTTTCTTAAATTTGGCAATTTCATCAGTGGATTGAACGAATTAGTTATAGTAGTATTTCTCTTAAAATCGGTTCACGCCTTTAATGTCGCAGTTTCACGCCTCAACGTCTAAAATGAAGCGCAGGAAAGACATTCTAATTTTCAGTTAAGTTTATTCTCCATTATTCTTTTGAATCTTCCGAAGTATGTACTTCAATTTTTTCAAATCTGCTTTACCACTTGTTGTTTAATCATTTGATTATTTTAGAGTCATTCAAAGTCTCTCTGAATGATTCTGAGTATTTCGAAATCATTCACTGTAAAAAAACGCCGGCATGAAAAAAAAAATAAATCAACTAGACAAAATCGAGGTTTAAGGCAGTTTCAACCGAGAGAGAAATTTGGTCGGATTAAGAGCTGAATTTAAGGTCCCCACGTCTTTAAGGCTGGATTCACACATTAGGAACTTTTCTGCAAATTCGCTCCCATGTGTGGGACGAGATTGTGGGATTCCGTATGAAATATTAGAAATTCGCTTGATTTAAAATACAATCCGTGGAAATTGGTCAGGATTTTCGCCACAGTCCCCTTTTGGGAGCACATGAGAACAAAATCAATTGACAAGATTCATTTAAATCAATTTCAAACGAACTGTCAAAAGTGTCTCCAAACCAACATGACGTCACGATTTCAATGGAAACGTTAAGGGCTGTGACGTCATATGCGCGTACAAAAAAACGACTCAGCCATGCTCGCTCATCTATAGATTCCACTATCTATAATTGGTACTTCTGACTATTGTTGTTTTTTTAAATGTTCATAACTGGAAAAGTCTAAGAGTAGATTAAAATAACATTTCAAAATCCCTGTTTTAAAATTGATAGATGCGTAATTTTCTATTTCTATTTATAAAATAAATAAACCCGGAAAATGAAGCTCTTAATTTATCTGGATTTTGACATGTCCGGTTTTACCAATCGCTTGTCCCGTTTTCTCACCGAAATGATCTGGTCAGCCTATTTAAATGATACCTCATATGCATTGTTTGGATTTAAATGACTGACCTGAAACAGTGAATATCGGATCCTCGAGCATAATAAATCAGCTAGTTGATTGTGACGATAAACCGGTCTCTTGCACTCAAATTAACAAAATTGATGTAAATAAATGACAAAAAAACAATCGACTTCGTGAGATGATTAAATGAACCTCAACGTTTGGCGTTGGATTGACGCGAACTGAAGTGTTGTCGCTAAAAGCTCTCTCGTGCACACATTAACCATGCACTCAGCTGTGATTTGCGTCACGGAAAATTTACCCAGATCTATGATCTTGGAATTCCTTTCGATTATCTACAGTGATTTACAAAAGATGTCATCGATACAAGCAAAAATGATTGGGGGTTTGTTTAACCGGAGAAAATTATAGAAAGAGGCAGACATGATTACGTGAGAATTATCCCTTCTCCCGTAAAGATTTGTTTCTACATTTTTGAGATTTTGTGGGCTTTAATTAGTACCTGTAAAATGTGATTCTGCAGGCAGTTCAGTATTTGACGTTTGAGCCATTTAATTAAGATCAAGTCGTCCGGATGTTACCATCTGAGGTGTTAGTTGCAATATTTAATTTTATTGCTACAGCTTTGCGGTTGAATCGATGGGCATAATTATTTCTTTTTTTATCACAGAAGGTACAAAATCGCAGGACAGGCCTAATCGATCACTGCCTAAACTACTGATAACAATAAGTAACGCGAGAGTTGGAACTAAATATCAGGTCTTCATTTTCATTCGAGTAGATTCCTCAACAGATCTTTCAAGCCAATCGGAAAATTGCTATGATTCCAGATTTGAGCATTATTCGGAAGCAACGAACTGCTGAGGCGACCACGTTAAGTCTATTTAATTGCATTCAATAACATGTTATTGAACATTATTATATTGCATCTACCATCAACGATCACATGGAATGATGGCTTTGCAGGTTTTGTTCTTTTTGTCAGGCTCAATTTATTTCAAAACATTCTTTGCATATCAAAGAATATTGTGGCCAAATTTCATATAATTTGTCGCAAAACCCCTGACAATAATAGCAAAGCTTTTTTCCCTATTCACAATAAAAAAAAAAAAATGAACTTTCACCACCGATAACCGGATCCCCGTCGGCAAAATGTCCTTCGTTTAGCTGAGCCGCAAAAAAATTCCTCGAATTTCTTCTTGCTCCACCATTCCTACCACTGTTTGGCCATTGAACTCCCTCCGCAACAACAAATTTCCACCATTACCACCACCATAAGCCAGACAGCAATGGAAGCATGTGCGTGTTTGTGAAGGAAATTCGTTCTACACGATCCATTTCACTTTATCCTCTGCGCTCTTTTCCGTTCATCGTCAGCGAATCACGCTGGCATATAGCCCATGTCCCACCAGCCAGCCCACCGCGCAGCCTGCTCAGACCATATACCGCCACCCAACCAGTCAGCCATGACCGTCGGTCGTAGTCGTCCTGGATTGTGTGGATTTTTTGCGAACTCTCACTGTTCTTTATGGTTTATTGTGTATGCCTTTGCCTCTTCTTGTTACATAACTACTGGCATGCTAGTACCCCCTCTACCAGAGCACGGTGCTCGATTTGTATATAAACAGCAGTTAAAATTATGCCGTTTTTACGTTCGCTGTAGACATGAATCGCTCCGTCTTTTTCCTTCATTATTCTGCGGCCCCGTCAGGTTGTGTGTGGTTGGTATATGGCTGCGCGAAGCCCCAGTACATAAGTTATAAATTCTCCGCCAAAACCAACCGGTCGTTCGAGTAACCAACCCTCGCCGCAACGAGCGCGTTCTCGCTGTCCCGACAACCACAGTCAAGTTTTTCGTGACGTGAACTCCGCGACCAAAACGACCGACCGGTTGTCATCGTCGTCGAGGCGGGCGGCGTCTCCCCTCTCTAAACCGGTCTCCGCGCCACCACTTGAACTGATGGACGGGACCATGCACACAGTCCCAGGGCCACGCAAGTGTGCGAGCGTTGGGGATTGTGTAAAGCAACACAAAAGGCCAATGTGGAACGCCGCGCGACGGTCTCCATCTCGCCTCGATCCGGGGAAATGCTTGCGCAGATTCCCGCCGATCGGATGTGGATGACGTGGACGTGTCGTTGCGACGGTGTGGGTCCGCGGAAGGGAGACGTGCCTGACAACGGCACTATGGCCGTTTTCGTTAAAGCATAAACTACAGAAACTACTGGTAGCTTTGGTGATATTTTCGTTGGCTGCATTGGCGCAGAACTAGGAAAAACTTAGAAGTTTTATTACGTAGAATGCCATTATTATGTCGTTGTTACAAAAGGTTACCGAAGACTTAAGCTCTTTTGTTTTGAAATAAAAGACAAACACATTTATAACACATTCTAATTTTCCATAACATATTCATATCTGAGTTTTCAGAACATTGTTGATTAATGTCCGGGTGGTTTTATATCCGGAAAATAGGCAATTAACTTTGATTGAATTGGAAGATCGTTCAAAAATCGAAAATATTAAATTTGTATTTGAAGGTTTAGAATACAGACCTTTTCTGCAATACCTATATTAATATAATTACTTTTTTTAATGTAGCGAAGCATTTGAAAAAGTTTTACACTTCGCATTCTCGAAACTAAGATTTGTCACTCAGTTTTTTATTTAAAATATATTTGAATCTCTGAAATTTTTAACTTTTTTAACCTTCGGACTATGATTCTGGATCACTCATGGTAACCCTGATGTGTTGTTGTTAATAGAACAATCTGAATTTTTTGCATTTCAGTGATTCAGCTAGAGTTAGAAGTCAATGTAAGTATACAGAATCAGTACTGCAATGATACATTATTGAAATACGATCGTAAACTTTAAATCTGAATATGCATTCTTTTCTTCTATTGGCAAAACTTTTTGATTTAGATATAGCAAATTCCACCTTAGAATATAATATATTGGAAATTTGCTCGGCTTTTAATTAAAATTATTATTTATTACGGGGAACCATTAGGGATCTATAAAGCATCTGTTATTACCTCAGCCCTTCAGACAAAAAAGGGAAGAACTGATCAATAATTTTCCCATAAAAAGCTGAAAAAAAATCATAATTTAAATATTTTAAATAATCAAAGATATCTTCGGAATAATTTAAAATTTTCCGCTTGAAAACATAACTTTTATACCCAACTACCGTTCTTCCCGCAATTCCTTTATTTTAAGGAAGAAGCGCGTGGAAGAATCGAGATCGGACAACAGCTTCTATTACCCAGCGCATGCAGAATTGTATTTATCAAAATGTAAACATCGTATCTCGTAGATTTGTTTAGTTCTTATTCTTCCCTCGTTATCGAAGATATTCGTTTATTTCGCTTTATTTCTATACCTTCTTTATGATTTCTTTTCACTTGTCAAAACATAATGTCCGATCTCGGTTCTGATCGAATTTTACATTATTCTTATTCTTCCAGACCAAAACAACAAAACATGGGGATTTACGTGAACGCCCTGTTGTGCAACGTTACAAATGTAAGTGAAATCTATTTAATCCTTGCCGTATGTACGAATAATACACTAAATCTAAATATATCCTCGTAAACTTTTCGCTTATCGAAATTCAAACCAGAAATAAAACCCAAATAACCCATATTAGATAATCGAAAGTTACTCACTTCGTTGCTGTTATTTTCTTTTCAGCAACGGTCACTTTCGCTATCTGCAACTTGCTCGTCTGTATTCCAATCCGGCCGATTGCGCAATGGCAATCTTGAACTTCAATCGGCATCTGTTCGAAAGGCGTATCGTCATAACGGTAACCGGAGCGCACCGCCGCGTACATAATGGTTTCTTGTATCAACAACCATACTCAGTATCAACAATATAGCGAAGCATAGACCGCAACAATAGCATCAGCCGAATCATTATCATCGTCAGATGGAATAGTATTTGAAGCGGATGTTTGAAACCGCGCGCTCTACCGCCCACCACAAGGGCACGCGCCGCCGCTGCTGAGCCGCCCTTTCGTGGTTCTCGGACACTTTTTTCTCTTACCGCGCAGAAGTGAATTATCGGTCCGGAACCGCGCGATGTGGAATGGCAAAAGCAAAACAAGCGTGATGGAATTCAACAATCAAAGCAAGCCGCCCGCACAGTGGAACTGGCTGATTTTTAGAAGAAAAACCTAAATTTGCAATTTTTGTATAATTATTTATACAGTCGACTCTCTACATCTCGATGTTCTATATCTCGATATCTCTCCTTATGTCGATGGTTTTTCCCAGTCCCTTCAATCTACATACATTTGGCTTTCTACATCTCATAGACCTCCCTATCTCACTCTCCTTATGTCGATATGTTTCAAATTTTAGGCTACTAGACCATCTTTAGAAATACAAACACAATAACAACAAAAAACGAACATGTTTTTGTTGTCTTTTTCATAACAACGAGCTTTTGGATCTAGCCATTTAAATTTTCTTCCATTCCTCGATCTCTCCTATCTGAGGTCCCTTATATCGAGATGTGGAGACGACTATATTCTTTATTTCGTCAGTCAATCAATCTGGATCTAATTAATTTGGTCATTGGTGATTTTATCATTCTCCGTATCAATAACTTGCGACAGAATATTCAGCTGGGTAAAATGCCCAATAATTGGAACCCTAGGCGAAATTCTGCTCTTCCTGGCATAAGAGTGGAAATTTTCAAAATATTAATTCAGTGTGATATCTGATATCAAGCTCTCATCTCCCTCTTTACGATACCTACATAAAACACTCAAATACTCGACGTTATTCGTTAAATTTACATTTCAAGAAGTTCATACTAGAAGTTATAGTGATAGTAATTTGCCTTTCGGACTCTTCCCCAAAACTTGACCTATAATGGACACTCTCTTTATTTTTTAAAGAGGTTGTAAAAAAATCATCTAATTTTACTTTCCATAGCATTTCCAATGCCTATGAATCAAATCATAGGACTAAGGTAGGTTTCCGATGGAATTTCATAGCAAAATGTTTCATTGTGCTGTAATACAAAAATGGCTGGAGGGTCCACTATTGGTTGCGGGTCAACTATTGGGCACTTTACCTAATTTGTTGAAAAAATCACAAAAGTGAGAATCAAATCAAACTGCGCTCAATTGTTGACGTCAAAAAATTTATTCGCTCAATTGATTTAGTAACTTCCCAAGAACCCATATTTTTGACGCCTCTGTAGTATTTAAAGTTAAACAAAAATCAAAAAACTACTTTTCAAGATTAGCTAACATTTGCTCGATATAATTATGCATCGGATGAATCTTCGGGCCGGTTCACGACATGCTTTTTCGGCTTTTTGTTTTTGATTTTTGAAATAGTGACTTTAAAATGAGAAAGATTGACTTTAATTTGAAAAAAATCGATTGAAACGAGATCGAGACAATCAGGCAGTTTATATACAAAAATCTGGGAACTGCTCTGTTCATCTCATAAAAAATAAACCAATGGAAAGGAACTTTTGTTTCTTATTTTTGGGATGTTTTCAGCAGTGAGCACGCATGTTTACAAAAAGAAGGGACAAAAGTGCCGTATTTTTTTTGTGTCGCGATGAGATAAATATATGTTCAGTGAGATGGAGATCGAACGTTTCCCCTATTTCAATTATTAGCATTAACATTTTTTTGGTGTAATCCTTGTTGGACATTATCATTCTCATGTTTTTCTTTTGAAATACATATCTAGAATGCGTCAGGGGAGGAGGTTCCTTAATTCTAGTCTACCGATAAATCGATGGTAAATCTTACTCTGTAACACATCACGTTAAGGCGTCTACCCGGTGTTATGGACACTTATCTATTACTAATCATTGGGATGATTATATAATGAAAATTCAGGTTTCGTAGAGTTAAAGCTCTTGAGTTTCCTTCTAGATATGTAGGTTTTCTTTTCTACTCGCTCAATGGAGAAGAGTTATAATCGAGTATAATGAAAATTTATTTTTCAGTGATAATTTCCATGAAAATTTAGGAAACGTTGTCTAAATCAATTTTGATTTAAACCACCTTGAATTATAGAAACCAACCATGAGACCAAATTTGATGAGCGTTGGGCATAATTTTTTGAACCACCGTATTTTACATACACAGTATTACATAACATTATAACTAGTCGTTGACGATGATTGATTCAAAAATAGACGATGGATTTATGAATCATTCGGCATGTACGTCTTCCACCATAGATTAGATGGCACGCTACTCTCTTTCATGAGCATCGTATATTATGCCTAACAGGATATACGCAATGATCGAACGTGATCCAACCATAATAACCCAGATTTCGCATTTCACAAAAGTGAATTACCTTGTCATCATTCAGCAGGATCACGTTTGCTCCTAGTGGGTTATGACCTCTAACATGAGCATGAGCATGATGACCGTGCATTTCGTAGTTGCTACTCGTATCGGCCGAACAATCGCGTGCACAGGGAACCAATGGATGGAAGCATAGGATATGCTCCCAACCTACAATGTGAACAGTCCGAGAGCTCTGGTATTTTTTGGTATGACGTCGCGGCTGGCCAACCGTCCTCACGGTCATCGATGGGAAGGAATTGATGATGCAGTCACTCGCCCACTGCAAAGCAGAACACCACCGCCACGACTCCTGCGGAATTTTTTGGAATCTGGGGTTTAGGTTTTTACGGCAGATGTTCGTCTTGGTTAACGGGTTGCCAATGTGATAGTAAATGAAAAGTGGAGTATGTTCTAATTGGATGTCGAAACAGGCTTTTTGGCTCATTCGAATTCTACCAGTTACTTACTAGAACTAATCAAGTTGTAGGTATAGGGATAGAGATGGAAACGGTATGAAAGCCATTTCCAGTTCTAGCGATTCTAGAACATGGAATATATGAAAGATACAAAGTAGGAGGAGATGGAACAGGCCTGGATTGAACCCACGACCTCCGTATGAGGCAGAAGTGTAGCCGTATGATCACCAAGCCCGTGAGGTTGAGAGCTCTAACGTTGGTAAACAGGGAGTGCAAGCCCACCTACAACCCACGCCTAACAGAGGCGTCTTTGCTCCATGATTCTGGCTGCTTTACGACCAAGGTTCTTTATAGTTACACAGGTTTTTTTACGCGGTTGGGTCATTAATTTCTCGGTTAACCTGAACTTTCTGCTTTTCAAATACCCTGTGAATTTTCTTTGATTTTTGTGAATTTTTTCGTGGTTAACTCATTTGTTTCATTGACGCTGAAGGTCTTAAACGCTAAACAAACCGTGTAAAAAAAACCTGGGTGTATAAGCATTATGACCACAGCTGAGACACGTGTAATAGTCTATGCTTACCGAACAAACGACTAACCCACTTTCAACTGGCCTCATCCAGCACCTTCTTGGCCAGGGCTGATAATAGTCATTCTCTTCATATAGAAAAAGCGAAAAATATAGTCTTCGAATAACATTGCGACGCGCCTATTCGGTTTCTTCGCCGCATGTTAAAGTAATCGTTCGCGAAAATATGAATTTCTTCTAAGACGAATTAAGTACTGTCCATTTAATTCCCCAGTTAATTTTCGTTATCTTTGCAGATGCACTTTCGACCACACAGTTGTGGTCGAATACGTATCTGCAAAACTGAATTAATGTGAAGATAAATCATGACAATCTAATCATAATTTAACTTACTCCACTAAACAGCTTATATATTTTTCTGATGACGATTTCTGTCGTCACTTCTTCCCATAATTGATTTCACGTCATTATAAACAGACTGGTTAAAAAGAATATGGCGTCTATAATAAACAAATAGTAGGAACTTTGGTAGAAAAATGTCGATAACTATAACACCTTCCAGTTACTTAAATTCATTATTACAAAGGATTAAACAAATCTGCATGCAGCTGCTGTTTGAAGAATAATGGTATAAAGTCTTCGTTCTTCGATGTCGTCATGGCGATTTGGTTGCATCGAAGCTAACGTCGTGCGTCCTTGACGATGCCTCGAGTAGCAATGAGACCTATCACTCGTCGCTATTGTCAGCCATGTTCTTGGGTTTTACCAGGGTACTTGGACTGAAGCAATCTGTTTGCCCGAAAACCTTTCGCACAAATTGCGGTATCCGGAACTAATCACATTGATCTCTCAGTGCGTCCATCAGTTTCCTGCTTCGATTATCGATCCAGTTTTACCTGAGATTACCGAATTACCGGACTCTTACCGACCTTATCACCCAGCACTGCCTGTCAACTTTTATACGCGGAACTCTTCCACGCAGCAACCTGCTTCAGAACGACGATCATCTCGCTCTTCTGCGTTCCATGGTCGTCTTCAGGGCATGGGTGTAGTTCTTCTCGTCATCTTGACTTGACAATATGCCTCGCCTCCATGGATCGTAATTCGCATTCAATCTCACGAGCAGGATGTTCACTCATACAGATTTTCGCCCAGAAATCGTTCAGCGGAAAAGAAAAAAAGGTATGGTGAGTGATTACCATTTTTCGCTCACTACAAGCGACGCGAAAAGTGGGTTTCTCGTTTTTTCTAAGAGTAGCCAAACAACCTACCCACCTGTGAGCAGTTGATGTGGTGGTGTTACTAGAATGAGCGCATCTTTACACCAATTTTGTTGAGCCTATAACAAATTCCGTTGCAGTCATAGATGTAATTGCTGACCGAGAATTTTGTGAAAGTTGAGTAAGGTGTGAAAATGATGCGACATTTCACCAAAAGCCAATTTTATTCGAATGGAAGATGCTTTTCACCATAAACTACGAAGAAATATTCTCCTTCAGACAAAAATCGCTGATTTTGCATCATCAGGAACAAAATATTCGAACTCTGTTTGCATCTATGCTTTCTTTGAACGAGCCGTTAGAAGATGGATCTTTTTTTCTACAGGCACTCTCTCCTTGCTGCGAACTTTATTGACAGCTCCTTTTCCTCAGCAAAGACGAATCTTCCGTTCTGCCTCCTTGCGGCTCAACAAAAAGCTTCCATTCCTGCTTTACGCCACTACGGCTGGGGCAGCATGATCCTTTCATGATGTCTGTGATAACATCCGCCATCTCCTGGACTCCGCCCTTATTTGGTACTAAGTTGTGTACCTTTCAACAAAAGACAACTTTCATGATTATTTTTCCAAGACTCTCCATAGATCTATTAAATTTATCCGAGTACAAATAGCATTGATGCAATCAAAGTTTTCACCAAGAATCCACCACGTGCGGCCACACTTCAAAAATATCGAAGTAGCTATTTTTATGGTGGTACGTTTTTCTTAGGCGATCAGCCTGACCATATTACGACAAAAATAAGCGGAGGAATTTATGAGCCATAATACCTACCACGTCAAGATATCTCTATCACTACAAAACAGGGTTGAGGAGATCAAAGTAAGCACGATCTAGTAGCACAGTTCAGATCGATTTAGTTGCCAACACTAATGGACTAGATTTGGTCGATATGAGTCACAGTGACTGGTATATGAAGTGTACTACTCGGATGTCCCTTCCACCATACTTCTTCTTCCGGCTGACACTAATGAGTCTAGTAGACGAACTCATCGAAAGCACTTTGATTTCGTCTTCAACGATACAATTTGTGATCGTTCGTATAACGCTTCAGTAAGCCTCCGATTTGTTTAGTTTCCTTCATTCTGCTTGATTTACATGATGCTCTCAAAGCGATGCTGAATAGATGAACACAATAGCCCATATCCTGAACATTTGCTCATTTCGCAGCGTATGGCGAACAATTGCGCTCGTTGATCAAGATATAATTTTGTTCTGGTTAAGTCTCTCCTTTGAAACTTTGGCTATCGCATAGTCTTTTTGCCCATTGGTAAGGCTTCAAATGTTAGCTTCAACGCTAACATCTACTACAGTTGATGTTCATACAACGTACCTCCGATATACGTCACTCGATATGCGTACATTTTCTGCCGATATAACGACACTTTGAAAATAATTTTAATGAATGATTTGTTTATCGGCTCTATCAGTCAGTCCTACACAAAGTATGAGGAGTAGATAATCGAAAATAATTGAAAATCAACAAATTGGAAGCCTTCGCTGGGGCGGAACAAATATGAAGCGATATAAAAAATCTGTTTCAATTGTAAAATAATTTTAAATTGGCTAGTTATTCAGAATAATAGTAAACGGTCATGAACATTTTGTGAAAATCACATCTTACAATCTAATTTTATCACCTCGAACCGTTATTGTGACTGTTTTCTTCAAATAACACGATCCTCAAATTCTCACGAGAATTTGTAAAATATAAAGTTGATGAGATTTTGAGCATGTCTGTTTCAAGACAAATCTCTGAACAATATTGAGAAAAAGTTCTGTCATAGTCAGAGCTGATTATTTATTTATCATCAGACTAAGGCCAGTGGCCTGTACTATAAAGACTTCTCCATTCAGCTCGGTCCATGGCTGCTACGCCACCACGCAGTCTGCGGAGGGTCCGCAAGTCGTCCTCCACCTGATCGATCCACCTTGCCCGCTGTGCACCTCGCCTTCTTGTTCCCCGTCGGATCGTTGTCGAGACATTTTCACCGGATTACTGTCCGACATTCTGGCTACGTGCCGGCCCACCGCAGTCTTCCGATTTTCGCGGTGTGAACGATGGATGGTTCTCTCAACAGCTGATGCAACTCGATGGTTCGCCTTCCACGTACCGTCCGCCATCTCACCCCACCATAGATGGTACACACTTTCCTTTCGAAAACCAGTGCGCGTTGGTCCTCCACGAGCATCGTCCAGGTCTCGTGCCCGTAGAGAACTACCGGTCTTATGAGCGCTTTGTAGATAGTCAGTTTTGACGGCGGCGAACTCTATTCGATCGGAGCGTCTTACGGGTCAAAGTACGTACGATTTCCAGCCGCCGTCGAATTTCTCTGCTACGTATCGTTATCGGCGGTCAAGTGAGCCCAGACACGAATTCTTCAACCACTCGATTTCGTCACCACCGATAGAAACTCGTGGTGGGTGGCTCACTGTGATCTCTCTTGAGCCTCTTCCTATCATGTACTTCGTCTTCGACGTGTTGATGACTAGTCCAATCCGTTTAGCTTCGCTTTCAGTCTGATGTAAACTTCTTCCATCCTCTCAAAGTTCATGCCATGATATCAATGTCTCGGCGAAACCAAAACTGGACGGACTTCGTGAAAATCGTACCACTCATGCCAATCCTGCCCTCGTATTACTCCTCAAAGCGATTTTGAATAGCAGACACGAAAGACCATCACCTTGCGTAACCCTCTACGGGTTTCGAAGGGACTCGAAATGCCCCTGAAACTCGAACTACGCGCATCACCCGATCCATCGTCGCCTTGTATTGTATCATATGCGGCTTTAGAAGTCGATAAATATGATGTGTGGGCACATTGTATTCGCGGCATTTCTGCAATACCTGACGTATGGCGAACACCCTGGTCTGTGGTAGAGCGTTACCCATAAATCCCGCCTGGTACTTTGCCCCGAACTCTCTTGCAATTGGTGTTAGTCGACGGCATAAATTTGGGAGAAGTACCTTAGGCGGCGTTCAGCAATGTGATTGCGCGGTAGTTCCTACAATCCAGCTTATCGCCCTTTTTAGCATGGGACACGACCTTCCATCCACTCCTGCGGCAGAACCTCATCCTCCCAAACCTTGGTAATCACCCAGTGCAGCCGCTTTGCATGCTTCACCACCGTGTTTAAACGGCTCTCCTGGTGGTTTGTCGGCTCCAGGGGCTTTGTTGTTTTTCAGCCGGCCGATCCTCTCCTGATTTCCTGGAATTCGGAGCCGAAGTCGCATGTCCTGCGCGCGTGCTCCTAGGTTCATTACCCCGCCACCGTTGTCTGCCATAGCCCATTCAGGTGCTTCGTAGTGCTGCCGCCACCTTTGGATCACCTCACGCTCGTTCGTAAGAAGGTTCCGTTTATGTCCTTACACATATCGGGCTGTGGCACGTGGCCCGCCCGTGAACGGTTCAACTTCTCCGAACTTTCGTAGCGTTATTAGCGCGGTACAGTTCCTCCGTCTCTTCACGGTCTCGATCTTCCTGTGCGCTTTTCCTCCGGAAATCAGGTTTTGTCTGTTCCGCGCCCGTTTGATCGTGCCTCGTTCGCCCTCGTGCGGTGTTGCACAATCTCGCCCAAGCTGCATTCTTCTCCTCACTAACTGCTCACATTCGCCGTCTGCCAGGTCGTTTCCGATCCGGAGCCACCGTGCCTGGTGCGCGGTTGCGGTGCTTAATGGCGGATCGAATATCTCTCCAGCCATCTTCAGAGATGCTGCTAGCTACTCTTCCGTTGGGAGTGCCACTTCCAGCTGCTGCGCGTAGTCTTGCGCTAGTCTACCGTCTTGTGCCGCCCAATGTTAAGCCGCGGCGGACGACTCCGACGCGTGTTGATCACCGTCGAGTTTTGAGCGCGAACATACTGCGACGAGTGTGGTCGGATTCAATATTCCACCTGCGGTAAGTGCGTACGTTCGTGATGTCGGAGAAGAATTTCCGTCGTAGAACGTGGTCGATTTGGTTTACGTTACTTGATTAGGTGATTTCCATGGGCATTGTGGATATTCTTGCGGGGAAGAAGTGCTCGGACTACCATTCACGGGAGGCTGCAAAGTTTATGCATCGTTGGCCGTTGTCGTTCGATACGGTATGCAGACTATCCGGTCCGATGACGGTCTATACTCCTCCGCTTCCTACCTGAGCGTTCATGTCACGATGACGATTTGACGTCCCGCAGTGGGCATCATCGTATGTCTGCTCAGCTGCGCATGGAACGCTTCTTTCTCGTCGTCGGATCTCCTTCGTATGGGCAGTGCACGTTGATGATGCTATAGTTGAAGAAACGCCTTTATCCTCAACGCCATCCTTGCGTTGATTGGCACCCATTCACGCGTTGGCGCATCTTTCCCACACTATGAAGCCGGTTCAGCTCGTTGGTGGTGCCACAGCTTGAGAAGGTAGCCGCTCGATGCCCGCTTTTCCACACTTTCTGTCCTGTCCAGCAGATTTCTGCAGCGCTCCGACATCAAGTTGCGGGATGTAATTCATCGTAGATTATCCTGTCGCAACCTGCGAAGCCTGCGACTTGCAGTTCCATGTTCAAGCTTCCAATCGTGATCCTTTATTCGTCGCTGGAGTCGTTGCCGTTGTATCGAGTCTATTCTTCTAGTCGTTCAATAGTTTGTTTTAAAGGCGGCTTATTGGGCCTGCGAAACCTCCTGTCTCGTCGGAGGGCCGTCGTGTCAGTGCTGTTTAGCGTCCACCTAACACCGGGACTTGGGCTTGTGCGCCAGGCGCACACGGTCGCTTGGTGGGCCTACTTGCATACATGTCAGCTTTTATAGAGGTTTAACAGGGCCCACTGTCAAACCCCACCCCATCCTAGGCAGGCGCCACAACTCGCAGATGGCCTGGGGAGGGATCGTCAAACCTTAGACATAGTCCCTGCTGCCCCCCTGCGGTCAGGCTGATGTCAGGTAGCGGCTCTAAGTCAACCAATATTGAGTAAAGTATTGGTATTGTAGATACAAGCTTGATAAGCGCATCGTTTTATGATTTTTTTATTTAATCCAGAGAAACTCAGAGGAGTTCGAAAAATTTACTAGATATTTGGTGATGGATTCTGCATGGATCTTTAAAGTAAATTAGAGGAGATTACAAATCAATGCCTGAATAAATTTCGGACTGAATTCATGATGGAATTTTCAAATAAGAACCTGAAGGATTTCAGGAATTCCTCAGAGAGTTTCCAACGTTTTTAAAAGGCATTTCAGAAGGATTGCAGAAGGAATATCCAGGAAGCTTCTAAACGCATTTTGAAAGAATTTCAAGGATTTTCAAGTATTTCGAAATAAATTTCGTGATATATTTATTAGAGTCTCTACGAAATTTAAAGATTTCTCCAGAAATTCTAGAAACTCCCTAACAGCACATTTCAATCAAATCTGGTTACAACAACTTGTTTGTGACCAAATTCTAACATATAAGTTCGAAACAGATTTGAAACATGTGCTACTCATCCTCAGGAACCTTCGAAATCTCTTTCTGAAATGTTCCAGAAGCGCTCTTTAATTTTACCAGTAATTATAAACTCCTCCGAAAATTCCCCTGAAGAAGAACCAAGGATTGCTTGGAACATGAACGGATCCTGTAATTCCTTGAAACCTTTCCAGGCCTCTCAGAAATCAATTCAAACTTCCCTTTAGAAATTTATTAAAACGCCTTTTAGAATTCCTTCTGGGTTCTTTAAAATTCCTCAATTGATTTCTGAAAAAATCTGAATGGAATTCCTTTAAGAAATGTTTGACTAATCTTTGAAATTCTATCAAGAACATTTGTTGGAAGTCATGGTTTTCCGATATTCTCTCGGAATTCTTCGGAAATTCCTTCGAAAAATCCCAATTGCAAACTTCTCAGGTATGAAAAGGGAGGATTGTCGTTGACGATAACTTCTAATTTTGGAATTAATTGAAACACATATTATCAATGTATTAAACCTTACCAAAATCAATATTGTCTACAAGAAGCTCATATGATGTTTGGCATTGTTTTTGATGTTATGTGAAAAAAGCTCAAAAAGTAACGATAAAGGCTTTAAATCATACAATTATCGAACAATTCTCACTCCTTGAGTTTTATCAATTGATTATTTGGATATCATAGTCGAGAAATTTCCAACCCAAAATTTCCTATACTGGGAAGACGAGCGGGCCCCAAAGTTTATCTAATATTTTACACTAATATCTAAGTCTCGATTCTCCTCTTGTGAATTTTATCCAACTTGTCGCGATTATCACTGTCCGCTCCTTGTTGTGTAATCAGGATGAAGTTGAGTGTACTCCCGCCATCCGGTTCGCCCTTTGCGCTGCAGTCTCGGACACGGAACGTGCTCCACCGTGAGTCATTCAAGCCGTTGCAAATGGAGAAATGGCACGTGCTTTTGTTTTGTTTTTCTCTGGGCTGTGAGAAAGCTTCATTACTGCTGCCGGCACGTAATGTTTGTTTTTGCTCCATTCCAATCCAATAAGACATTCCACCGCATAACGGTCGCAACTCGACCAGTTGGTGTGAATGTTATCAATGCCCTTTATTAGCTGAAATATCTTCAATTTCGACACCCACTGACTCCACAATCATGGGTCAAGCACTAATATGAGTCATTTCCATTTGACCTACATGTAAAATGGAGTGACCAACTATTTTTATAAAGTTACCCGATTTATCAAAAGATAAGTTTAGTATAAAAGTTTAGATAATTTTTAATATATCAAAGACATTTCGGTAATATTTACCGAATTATTTATCAGATTGAGACCAGTCACCACGTTCTACTCACATGTTAGCGTTTCTCCACAATTCTTTCGAACAACTTCCTATTTTCATTACATATTTACTTCATTTTTTTGTGTTCTATTAGTCGGCTTCCGTGACGAACTACTTTTTTTCCTTTTAGGTGTCTCGCGATTTTGTCACGTTTCAAACGGCACCAATATACACCACCGAACCAAGCAACAAAGGTCCACGCGTATAATGTAGCTATTTTTAGGCAACTCATTCAGTTTTTTTTCGTATACTGCTTTCGTCTATTACGTTCACCCTTCGTGGCTCGCATATTTCTTTACAACGACCACGCCGAGTCCGTCGCGCTTTTATCTGTCTTTCCGTTTTTAGATTGTTATTGTAGATTCGTCGTAGGTAGCCCCCTCTTCCGCGTGACAGTCCCTTCCGCTGCTCCAGGTATAATTCGGTCAAAAAATTACGCCATTACGCGCTGGTTTGTCGGTTCGACAGCAACGTGCCTAAGTGCTTACGAAAGCTGATTCCATATGGCAATGTGCTTCCTGGCCGGCCACTCGCCAAGCTTACTCAGCGCAGCGCGTCAACCAGCCTGCAGCCCCTCCTCGTCAGTGGTGTTTGATTACACGATTCTTCAATATTGAAATGGAAATGCGCTAAGGGTAGATGCACCAGTTGTGGGCATAATCAAGTCAGAAGTTAGGAACAAGTCCACGAAATATTTTTAACGTATAATTAGTAGTTCATTGTTGATGTGGCTTTTTGTGAGGTTTAGCTTAAGCTGTGCATACACTGGATTCGCTTTTCACGCGGTTTGATTTTGGTTCTTCGGATTTATTAAAACATTGCACCCCATAAAAAATAGAATAAAAATTAAGAGGTATATCGAATTGGAATCCAAGATTAGGATAGCCTAAATGTAGATCACTTATGATTTTTGATAACCAATTCTGATCATCATTATGACGTGTAATCTAAACCAGACATATCGCACAGATCATACCACATTTGTGCTAGCTGATAACGGAATACCATTTTCTGTGATAACAAGCTCGTATCTTCACAAAAATCATACTCATTGGCACCCTAATCGATACCCACTACTGGCACTTCTTCCCTTCAGAATGGTTCGCTCTGCTCCCCACCGGCTATGTTTACGAGCAGGTTGATGAACGAAACCCTCAGTTCTGCGCTGTGTTTGTCTGCACCTTGATGATGAATAATAATATATAAATCGTGATCGTGGAGGTCCAATTCAACATTCAAACCGGCATCCACCGCCGCCGACGACGACGACGATGTTTAGGTTTGCTGTTCGGTTGGGGAATTGTATGCATTACGTCAGCAGAAGTGTAAAGCCAAGCACTGCCGTCCGTTGATGTCAGTCACTGAGACAGTGAGGCAGCGTGTCATCGTCAGCGCGCATGATTCCTATCATTCATTTTGGTACCGCCGGCCGCCGCCGTAGGGGAAATGTACAACTGTTTGGGTGGAATACCTACGTAGGTACATAATATAGCTATACTACATGCCTTACATCGAGATGGAAAATACAGAAAAAGATTGTTGACGTGTTTTGTGACACGAAATGGGGAATAATGTCAAATTGAAATTGTTGTTCAATTATTAAGCAGACATATGACATTGGTTGAGTATAAATGGCTGAGACGAGAACAAGCGTTGGAATTTATTTCAAAACAACTTTAATATCGTAAATAAATATGGTGAAATGAGGCAAGAAACGGATTTAGATCAAATAAATGACGTATACTTTCAATTACAGTGTTGACCCGATTTTGTCACTCCCCGATTTTGTCTACCCCCGATTTTATCACGTTTTCGACCCGATTTTATCACGTCCCGATTTTGTCACGTTTTCGACCCGATTTTGTCACGTTTTCGACCCGATTTTGTCACCCCAAAAAATTTTGTCATTCTTTTTATTTTCGTAAATAATACCAAAAACAACATTGATTTTCATGAAATAACTTTCACCGCCTGTAGTTTATTACGAACGACTTCTGAGTACCTGGGAAATATTCTGTAAGCAATTTCGACAAGAAATAACGGGTACCGTTCACGCATTTGGCCTTTCCAAGGCATAAAATGATTCATATTTGTGGAATGAGTTAAAAAAAATGAAAATATTTTTTTTCCAATTTTGTCACATACCCTGTTTTATCACCCCAAAATTCACCAGGGGGGTGATAAAATCGGGATATTACTGTATCTATTTCTCGATAATAGTGTTTATGTTTTTGCTTTGTCATGCATCGAGAAAAAAAATTTATTCACTTTGGATTACTACCAAGACAAAATATAAGAACAAGCTTCAAAGAGTATTTAAAGAAGCATTATAGAAAAGGGCTTAAAAACGTACTCACCTTTCACAAGTGGGGAAAAGATCACCCTTTTCAGAATGCTTCGTTTGGATTGCGGAAATTATGTTCCATGCACTTTATTAAAATATACTGTGGCTAAGTTTATCGATTATTGATTTTCATAAATGGTACCGATCGACAAAATCAGAACAATTTCGGAATGTTCATACAAAAAGCTCATTATTCAAAAGTTGATGCACCATGCGTCTCCACCTACTCGAACCTCTGAAAAACACTCTTGAAGGCATAAACATATCAGCTTGTCAAATTTACATGTTTACGAAGACTGGGGAAGCTGCTGAATAATAGCTCGTTGTGGCTCGATTGGTGCTCAGCGATGGACCTCCCTTAACTATAGTTCGTAGAGGGTGTACTTGTTGAAGCTGACTGCAATGATACGGATGATTTTGGTACTGCATAGCATAGTTACGGTGTACTTCGTAGTTTAGACACTAGTTATACTCATGTTTTTCTTTTTAAATCCCTATCCATATTGCTATCAGAAAAATGAGAGTGGGTACTTACATACTTATGGACCTCGTACACCTGCGGTGGTACAAAGGGGCGATTTGAAAGATCTCCATCCTGAGCGTTGTCCAACTATCGCTTTATCCTGTTGCCAGGTTAGATTTCAGTCGACTTCTTTTATTTCTTTATTGAGGCTTTGCCTCCATGAGCCTCTGGGTCTGCCTATGCTGCGATGTACCGCTGGGCTCCAGTCTAATGCTAACTTACAGATTTCGTTTTCGCCCCTACGAAGAGTGTGGCCGGCCCAACTTACGATCCCGAATTTCTGTTACCATTGACCTATGGTGACAACGACGATGGAGCTCGTTGTTTGAGATCCAGTTGCGAGGCCACCAGGCCCGAATTGAATACCGCAGGCATCTGGTGATGAATACCTGCAGCCGTTGAGTGTTCTCCACTGATACACACCATGTTTCGCTAGCGTATGCATAGATTTCACTTTAGAGTTGAAAATTCGTATTCTGTTGCGTCCACTTATCTGCCCGTTTTCCCAGATATTTCTTATACTCGCAAAGGCAGCCCTTGTTTTCTTGTTGTTTTCTGTACGCCTATGTCGATCTTGGTGCCGCCGTCTGACGCCATTTGGCTACCAAGGAATTGGAAGCTTTCAACATTCTCCCCTGATTGCCCGGCTACTGTGAAACTGGAAGGGGTCACCGTGTTTACATCCAACGATTTGGTTTTGTTAACATTGATGACTAGGAGGAGCGCTTGGCAAGGTCGTTGAGCTTACTCTGCATATAAGAGCGCCGTTGAGCGAGGAGTGCAACGTCATCAGCCAATTCGAAGTCGTTTAAGTGCTCCATGGTTATAGGCCTCCATAGCAGCCCGAGGTTTGGTTCACGGGCAATTGCACCTACCAGAATCTCGTCGATTACGATGAGGAACAGTAACGGTGATAGAATGCATCCCTCACTCACACTAGATTCTTTAATTTTAATTTGGGACATAAATCACAAGAGCATGAGAGTTACTACTACTGGCCACGCCCATCTTCACCGTAACTTGGGATGGGAAGGAAGTGTTGATGTAGTACTTAAATAATGAGAGGCCCCCGAATCAACGACACCCTCATAAGTACCACAGAGTTGAATATTGCGGAAGGCATTCGTTGGGTCAGGATTTCCCTGTGGCTGACAATGTGACCGTGGTAGAGGGACCTGAAGTAAATCAAAGCATTGACTAAAACAATAAAACAAGATAACATTTTAACGGGAATGCTAAATAAAAAAAAACTATTTTAAAATAAAATATGATCAAGCACGATCTTTTCCGACATATGAACATAAATTTCTATTTTTAATCTTCAAAATTACATCGGGAATTTTTTTAAAAATGTCAGGAGAATGTCGGGAAAAATGTGGGAGTTTTGAATAGTGGTCACCCTGCAATTATTGAAAGAATTTAACACTGGTCGACAGTAAATTTGTTTTGCGATGCTCATGTGTTGCATTTGTAGTTCTGGATCTCTAAGATCGACTGGCTACTGGCGTTGGTTGTTTGATTGGGAAAATTCCGAGATTATCACAATCATCGCTTTGAAGGCGTTGAAGATAAGTTCAGATGTTCAGATAAGTTAAAATACTTTTTAAATACTATGCTATTACGATAATCTAAGATATTACAATATCTAAATGTCATCATAAAAGTTTTTCAAGCAAGAATGACTCAGAGGAAAACGAAATGCTGGGTTTATTTTCGTTTTGAAATTCTTCTTAATCGGTCAATTTTACTCATATTGAATTTGGTAAATAGAAATTTTCAACATTTGAAATGACAGCATCCGTACTCCAGCATGTTAACCAAGAACATGTACTTCCCAACATGCAATTAGATTCAGGTTTGCCATAATCCAAGTTCCACATAAATGCTTGCATACTTGTTCATTCATTTAATAAAACGGATGAGATTAAATTTGCGTAAAAAGTTTAGTCACAAGATGAATCAACGCACAAATGTATCATGCGTTTCACCTGGGAGGCCCATTTCTGCCTGAAAAATACTCATGGTGACATTCAGATATCGTAATAACTTAGATTATCTTAATAACTTAGTATTTTAACTTAGCTGGACATGCAGTCATGCAAACATGCAAGTGTCTTCAACGCCGTGAAATCGATGATCCCCTTCCTACTTTGTGACCAAATAATCTCGGATTTTTTCCAATCAAACAACAAACGCCAGTAACCAAAACTACAAATGCAATACATGAGTATCGCGAATACAAACTCTGATTTTGTCGTATAGTGTAATTATTGCCAGATTCAAAACACGGATTAGGGAAGATCCACTAATTATGTAAAACCATAAACCAGTGCACAAAGTCGCACGGGGCTTTTATGATGGACATACTAAAAAACAAAGTGACCACATCTGCATCAGCCCAAATTTGAGACCAAAATGATGTCCGGATTGAACACTGCGCTAACACGCGTCTGATCATCACGTTCTAACTGGTAAGATCCGGCAACATATTCCTTGGATTCAGCAACTAGAACGCCGACTAGAAGATCCTACTGTTCAAGATCGTTCGTTGAAGAACTTGGTCCTTGAGCGGCGAATGTTCCGGAAGGAGACTGCTGAAGAGCAAAGGATGGCCATCAGCCATTGAAGGCATTCAGCCTTCATCGAAACTAGCCACAAGGTCCGTTAATAGAATTCGGCTCTAGAAATGGAAGTAAAATGCTGCTACAGACGGGGCTAGCGAGCGCAGCCTGGTCGACAAAGAGGGAAAAGCCGCAACAACCGGTGACATTCGCCTGTTGGTGCAATCATCAACATCAAAGTTATCCTAAATCGAATACAGGAGAAGATAGACACGACTCGTCGACGGCAGCAGGCAGAATTCCGCCCGGTAGATCATGTATTGGGGCCTTCCTTAGCCGTGCGGTAAGATGCGCGGCTACAAGGCAAGACCATGCTGAAAGTGAATGGTTTGGTTTAGGACATTTTCGGGTTGGACATTTTTTCGACTTCCCTGGGCATAAATGTATCATCGAGTTAGCCTCATGATATACGAATGCAAAAATGATAACTCGGCTTAAAAACCTCGCAGTTAACAAGCTCTGGCAGCCAACTACTGTGAAGCATGTAAACAACTTCTATTTCGCTAATGATGTCGACCCACAAACGCAACGGCGCTTTGATATGCAGGATAAGGTGAACGACGGGGTCCAACACTCCTCTATATTGGATTTCATCTTCATTCAAATCGTTGGATGTGAACACGAGCAACTTCTTCAACTTTACGATAGCCAGGCAAGCAGTGGAGACCCAAGCAGTGAAACGAATTTCTTTCCAAAAGTAGTTCATGCAATTTTTGATCCATAGAACCAAACTGAATACGCCTTCAAACACTGTTCAGTACCAAGTCATTGAAAAATTCCCTGGAGTACATGGCTTAAGGTCTACACGCGTACCCAAACAGTACAGTTTTCTCGTTTCAAAATATTGTATGCCATTTTCAATCCATTTTGATCCAAATCCATTCCAAATTATGTGTCAGGTCATCCAAGTATTTCCTGGAGTATACGCCTCAATGACTGTTAGATATTCCCACAGATGGTTCATGCACTTTGTGATCCATAGAATTATTTGAATAAATTAAATAAGAGAACAAATCCTATTTGATTCAAATGATAACTAAGAGCATGCTCCATTTCTTAAAGTAGCAAATAGATCTTTCGTTATGCGGATTGACCTCAGGACCTGTACTCCAATTCTTGGAATGTTTAGATGGCCTGGCACAAAACATATGCAACTGATATCTACTTAACATACAAATATTTATTTTCAAAAAGCCACCCCTACACTCCTTCCCACATTAACAGGGCCACCCCATTTTTAGGATAACTTTTTTTTTCTGTTGCACTGATCTTCACCATTTGTTTTGTGTAGAGACGGAAGTTTGTGTTTAGAAGACAATGTTTAGCAAAATTCATCGTGCTTTCTCCATTTTTGTATGTAGTTTTGTCTTCTTTTTCTTCTACTTATTGGCATTACATCCCCACACTGGGACAGAGCCGCCTCGCACCTTAGTGTTCATTAAGCACTTCCACAGTTATTAACAGCGAGGTTTCTAAGCCAAGTTACCATTTTTGCATTCGTATATCATGAGGCTAGCACGATGATACTTTTATGCCCAGGGAAGTCGAGACAATTTCCAATCCGAAAATTGCCTAGACCGGCACAGGGAATCGAACCCAGCCACCCTCAGCATGGTCTTGCTTTGTAGCCGTGCGTCTTACCACACGGCTAAGGAGGGCCGGAGTTCTGTATGTATGGAGGAGGAGTTTTGTATGTAAAATAAATGTGTGAAAAATTACTCGTAAGGATCACTTTAAATTCTTCTTCTTCTTATTGGCATTACATCCCCACTGGGAGATCGTCGCACTTCCACAGTTAATAACTGCGATGTTTCTAAGCCAAGGTACCATTTTCGCATTCGTATATCATGAGGCTAACACGATGATACTTTTATGTCCAGGGGAAATCGAGACAATTTCCAATCCGAAAATTGTCTAGACCGACACCGGGAATTATCCAATATGGGACCAATCCGGGAAATCGAACCAAGCCACCCTCAGCATGTTCTTGCTTTATAGCCGCGCGTCTTACCGCTAGGTTAAGAAGGGCCACAATCATTTTTATACACCTAACTATCATAGCTCTCTATCGCTCTAGGGTTAGTGGAACTTGAATTTACGTGCTTGAAATATTTGATTAGTAGGTCAGCAAGATTTCAGATTCACATGATCAATCAGTTGCTGCAATTATCAAAGTCGTCAACTACTTTACGGAAACTCGCGTGCCAAAAATAAGCGTTCTGATGTTATGAGGTAAAGAAAGGAAAAATATTTGCCCATAAGAATCGAAAAAGCAAATGGCATCGATATAACATTATTCTAGTTCACTTACTTGCAGTTTTCTCATTGTACACAAAAGGTTTTTGAGGAACTTTTCGATTTGATTTGTAAACAAGCATTTCAACAGCAGTAAAAATAGTTTAACACCCAGGACCTGTCATCAGTTTGCTTGTGTGCTCTATTTAACTAAAAACAAACTTTGAAATAAACAGCCGTTCAAGTAATTGAGGCAATAAACTAAGAAGACTGTCGCTGTCGTTACTAAAGATACATATTTTGCTGGCGAAGATAGGGCGCTAAATGCTACTCCAGGAAGTTCCCATATGAATGATTCTGGATGTTTGCTCAGGAAATATCCGAGAAGTCCTGTAACTTTGTAAATAATTATCCATAGAATTTATCCAAAAATTCTCTCTGGAGTTCCTTCTAAAGCTACTACAAGAACACTTTACCACGAGGACTTTTCAGATATTTTTCTGAATTCCTCCCGTAATTCATATGGAATTTCTCTAAACCCTCCTTCCGGAATTCTTCCTTCTCGAAGAATTTCTTATGGATATTAAATTGCCAAACTAGATCTTCCAGAATTTCCCAGCCCTGAACTCCTCCAAGCATTGTCCTGAAATGTCGTTTACAAATAAATTATTCTGGAATCTATTTATCCGGATATTTAGGCACTCCTACGCAAATTCCTCCAAGATTCACCCTGTAAATTTTTACGGAAACCACTCCAGAATTTCTCCAAGAACGGACTTATCGAAAATTGTACCACTCGTGTTAATCTCTGCTCTTCGTATCACCCCTTCCAAAGCGATGTTGAATAGCAGACACGAAATACCATCACCTTGCCGTAACCCTCTGCGGGTTTCGAAGGGACTCGAGAATGCCCCTGAAACTCGAATTACGCACATCACCCGATCCATCGTCGTTTTGATCAACCGTGTCAGTTTATCCGGAAATCCGTGTTCGTGCATTAGCTGCCTTAGCTGGTCCCGATCGATTGTATCATATGCGGCTTTGAAGTCGATAAATAGATGATGTGTGGGCACATTGTATTCGCGGCATTTCTGCAGTACTTGGCGAATGGCGAACACCTGGTCCGTGGTGGAGCGTTCGCCCATAAAACCCGCCTGGTACTGCCCCACGAACTGCCTTGCAATTGGTGCTAGTCGACGGCATAAAATTTGGGAGAGTACCTTGTACCTAGTACCAATGTAATTGCGCGGTAGTTTCTACAATCCAGCTTATCGCCCTTTTTGTAGATGGGACACACGACACCTTCCATCCACTCCTGCGGAAAAACTTCCACCTCCCAAATCTTAGCAATGACCCAATGCAGCGCTCTAGCCATTGCCTCACCACCGTGTTTAAATAGCGCTCCTGGTAGTTGGTCAACCCCAGGGGCTTTGTTGTTCTTCAGCCGGCTAATCTCCTCCTGGATTTCCTGGAGATCCGGAGCCGGTAAAATTATGTCCTGCGCGCGTTCTCCCAGGTCCATCACCATACCGTCATCTTCGTCTGTCACATCGCCATTCAGGTGTTCTTCGTAGTGCTGCCGCCACCTTTGATTCACGTCACGCTCGTTCGTAAGAAGGTTCCCGTTTATGTCCTTACACATATAAGGCTGTGGCACGTGTCCCTTACGTGGGATTAGGGACAAAAGGTCGAAAGACAAAACGTCGAAGGGACTAATGGTCGAAAAGGACAAAAGGTAGAAAGGGACAAAAGGTCGAAAGGACAAAACGTCGAACGGGACAAAAGGTCGAAAGGACAAAACGTCGAACAGGACCAAAGGTCGAAAGGACAGAACGGTTCGACGACGGACAAAAGGTCGAAAGGGACATAAGTTTGAAATTGACAAGAAACTGAAACGAAGAGAATCAATCTCGCACCAGAGTTGCCCTACACAGTTGGTAAAAACTCTGCTCTTTTGTTTTTACATTTTTGAAAAAATAAAATGAAATTCATTCAATAAGTACAACTAATAGACGGATGTTTAAGTTTTCTAAATGTCACTTCGATCAAATACACCGGCGTGTATTATACGGCGGTGTATTTTCAATTCGTCTGCGCCTGCGTGGCGTCGGCGTGCACTATTTTGACAGTTCGAGTAACATTCAGAAAACCTAGATATTTATGTATTATTGGCACTCATTGGATGAATTTCATTTAATTGTTAAAAATAGTGTAAAATAAAAGAGCATTTTTTTGCCAACTGTATAGGACAACTCTGTATTGCGAAATATAAGCTTTATTCATTCCTTATTAAAAATCTTTTTCATCTCTTACAGAACTATCTAGATATTTCTAATATTGTCTTATAGTAATTACTCCTTCTTTGAAAATTGCTCATATTTCAAGTTTGATTGATTAGATGAGTGCGTTATTTCTGCTTGAAATTAAATGCATTTCATAAATTATTTTGGAACACATCCTACTTGTTCTTGATAGACCTTTTGTCCCTTTCGACCTTTTGTCCTTTTTGACGTATCGTCCTTTTCGACCTTTTCTCCCGTTCTCCCATTTTAAAATGGAATTCTGAAATATTTTCATACCAAAATATTCTAGTACGTACTGCCGAAGTTTTTTTTAATCTTTCGTTTATTTTAGAGGCTCATGCCGAAGAAGATCTAGGAGCAATTTCTTGAATTCCTGAAGAACCATTTCCTTATTTTCTAAATTATTAAATGTCAGGTGTATTTTGCTTTAAAAAATATTATTTTGTTTGAGTAGTCGTTTGAGTGGTTCCCCAACGTACAATTCAGGCTAAATAAGCTAATTTTTCAGTTGAAATATCCTATTTTTAATTAAATGAATTCTTCATCAGCTTTCAATTTTGTTGTATCTAAACTTTATTGGAAATGAGAATTGATGCTGTATAATTGTAAAAAAGAATATTGTCATATAAATTTGGCTGGAAATATATGATGGCGGCGGCGTGAGAAAATCGTCGGCGGCGGCGGTGCACAGGTCTAGTTAACACTAGGTTCGGAGCCGCTCATGGAAATTTTATTTAGCTTCTATTTTCAAATTCAAGACAGTGGAGAACGATTTTTTTAATGGACAGCTAATGTTTAAGCAACTTGATGAATGGCTATACTGCGCCCTCCAAAAACGTCAAATCAGAGACTAACCCACAGACAAGTTGGCGGCTATTACCGCTCGCGGAAAGCTGGATGGGTCTCCGGTAAGGGTCTGTCCATATACCACGTGGACATGTTTTTGTCAGTTTTAGATATCCCCCTTCCCCGCGTGGACAATTGCTCATATAAATTTTCAAAAATTTGAATGAATCATGGACATTTTCCATACCCTCCCTCCACCGAAGTTGTCCACGTGGTATATAGATAGCCTCTAAAATGTTTGTTTTTGGAGTGAACACACAGCCTTTCGGTACACTTAGAGTACGAGAAAGGCAAAAATAAAGGAAGTGGGGGAAAGATTGAAATACTCGGCCTAAAAAAATACTGGAAATAGGATGTAGTTTTCAAGATAGACGATTTGTGGCTGTAATGCATAATCACTCTAATAAATGTTAAATTAATGGATGGGGTTTTACCGAGATGCACCAAGCGCTAACAAAAAAATCCCATTTATCTATCCAAGAGTTTGATTAACAGATTCAATTGATCACAATCAGAGTTGCTTAATATCACCATCACTACAGAAATTTAGGTGATATCGATAGCACTGTTAGCAGCACAATCTTTTTTTATCCTAGCAATCAGTGATCAATGCAATGCTCTATCAGTTCACACTGATATTGATACATGCGGCTGTCACTGACAGAGATCAGAAAGTGGATGCCTGCCTATATATTCCTGTGATAAAAGTAAAGTAAAGGTAAAGTTCTTTTACTATAAAATTGATGGAGGCAAAACTTATACTTAGTACTAATTTGTTAGGGGGAATGCAAAATCCGTGCCGCTCATTTATAACTAAATAAAATCATCATCCATCCATGTTCAAAATACTCAGGCTGCGAACCATTTCAACGAGTGTAGCCATTCGAGAAATTTCAGCTAGAAGGCAAACTAATCGTTGAAATGGTCCATAATCATGAGAGACTGAGGCGGACAGTGCGTGGAGTGTTCTCGTGTTACATCTCAAATTTTGGGATGTTTCATAAAAGCATGTAAAATATTAGTTTCATTTGATAACTCCAGATATTCCCGTCTGCGCTCTGGTTCTATTTCAGATTTCTCTTTCCGATGTAGTGATACCTCCGGCATAGTTTATTAAATTGGCAAGTAGCTCGGCTATCAGTGATAGAGATTGGTTCACTATCAGTCATTATGTCTGACTGACAGAGCAGTGTGCAATATCAGTGCAGAGTTGATAGCTGATTACTTCTACTGATATGTGATAAATGAAGGAAGTCACATATCAGCCTACGCTGTTGATATTGTTCAACTCTGATCACAATTCGTGTCGGATATCCCGCAACCTCATAACTGTGGATATTTAGCAAATGTACATACGCATGAATTGATAAGAAATTATTTCTGTTTATCTTTTACGAACAAAATTTTACATTCAAAAAGCAGCTTGGTGCAAACATGGATCAGTAAATATTTGTTAACATTCACATTGTAACAACTATGAATGATGGAACTTTTGATGGATTTTGCTTCCCTCCAACTGGGGCTGAATTTTTATTATCGTTGATGAAATCCTGCGAATATCTCCGGTTATATAAAACATAGGGAAAAATCTGTGGGAAATATTATGTGACGAAAACATTACAAGTACGTACATTTATAGCTATCTCTGCAAGAAAGAGTTATCTACAAAACCCGCTGACAATCATTGAACTTCATTCGCCCGAACCGCAATTGCCTCCACTTGCAGGTTTATTGACCTTGCTGATTGTAAATCGTAGCCAAACGATCAAGGTCAATATCAATTCAGTGCAACGACGCAGTTGGTCTTCATTCCGATAATAGTTGTCACGTGCAAACAAGTCTGCAAGCACACAGAGGCAAAAAAAGTATAAATCAAATAAGGCACTGTTTGCGAACCCTCTTTCTTCCCCTCGGTTGCGCATTCCTACCAACTAACTATGACGTAATTCCGAGCAATAGGAGTGAGTCGTCAGCAGAGTTCCTCCGTGCTGCTGCTGATGCTAAATTACGTGTGTACACAAAGTTATCGTGCGAAGCAAAACAAAATTCAAAACCAACTCGGCCACGTTCCGACACATGATCTCGCCACGCTGTTTTTTTCTGCTCATTTCAGCTGTTCACACAGTGCCTACTATTGACCGAATGGTGGTTATGGAAAATTATTACACTAGTTTTCAGCGTGTTCAAGCTACCAACTAGTGTAATAATTGCTTCAAAAATATATTTTTTCCATTTTCAATAAAATAATGTGCTTAGAAAATGTTTGTTGGTAGTATGTACAGGGATAATGCTTTTACATTGTCATATCTCAAGCAATTTTTTATCCAAACTTTTACACTATCAATTGTATAAAATAAACTTTAAATTGGAGTTGTTTTTATGTTTAAGTCTAGAAGAAATCTCATACTACTGCTCTTATTCCACTGATTTTGGCTTGATTTCAAGATTACTACTTCTCTCTTTTGATTATATTTTTTCGTGAACTAGTGTTTTACTGCCATTGCTTCGTACCACTGCACTGATAGCCCCGAACTGCGATAATGACACTCATTATATGGCATATGGCGTATGTGGAGCGTTGTGTTCTGAGTAAATACGTACTATCAACAGCCAATGGAATGCCCCGAGCTTATCTCACTCGACGATTATTTCTACGTCTAAAGCCTGCAGAGCGAACTTTCCTTCTGCTCGGTCATCTTTCACTATCGGCCGGCAGTTGTTCGTCGATGTTGTTCAGTATGCTGCTACACGCTTATCACTTATCAGCGTGGCAAAGGTAGACATTGCGGCTGATAACGCTCCTTCTATTGTATCCGCGACCGACTGATGCCAGCATGTCTATGTTTGGAACACTGTTGATTAAATACACCTCAACGACTCCCTGCATGCAGGGTTACGTGCTCCTAACGGTTTAGCGACTTTGTTCCCGTTGCTGAATAATCGCACTGTTTGTACACTGAGTGAGATTAAACTTTCGATTCGTAACCTCCTAATCCGCAAATGATTTGCGCCGTAGTGTAGCGCAACAACCGACACGTTTGTATCATTTTTCTTTCTTTGTCGTCGTGTCTAATTGCAGTGTACCCGACCGTGATACCGATTCCGCCAGTTTCGATGGGCGATTCTACACCACCAACCCCATCGGTGGCTCCCCTTCAGAGCCCCATGGCCAATCTAATGTCGATCACCGAAACGCTGCCACCTGGTAGCCCACGCAACGGCCCCAGCCCACCGGGACCGCCACCACCACGAACGGCTTCCCGAGGCTCCCAACATTCGCCCAACAGTTCCGGTAGGTGGTTTTCTCCCTCGACTCTAGCTCATCAACAATCATCGCATCTTCGTCGTAGCAATATTACAGATATCATAGAGCAAAACAAATGTCGCTAATTACTTAAGGTTATTCAACCTAGTCTAGTATCATGAATAGTAAATTAAATTATATAAATGAACTAACATATTTATGTTCATTCCGTCAGCTATCACGCACCAACACAAAAACCCTCCATGCTTTCTTATTGTTGCATGAATTCTCGCCTTGCATGATTTTCTGTACCTCATTCTGTTGCTCGTACGAATCTTCTTCGACAAACATTCGACGGTAACTCAACGTCTCCGTTCCGTTACAGGTTCGTCCAGTGGTAGACGGTCGTCCGGTTCGCGGCACGTATCCAGTACAACAGTCACATCAACCGAGGCAGCGCAATCGAACTCTGGCGGTGCCACCACACCGAACGGTAGCGGTCCCAACGGTAACGCTGGCACACCACCAGTCACGCTCGGACCCCTCGGACAACCTTCCATAGCTCAAGGTCCACCCGGTCAGCCCCAACAATCACAGCCCGGTTCGCAACCTCCATCGGACGGCGTCGCCGGACCAGCGGGCGCGCCCGGTTCCGGCGGACCCGGAGGTCCCGTCGGACCTGGCCCAGTAGGACCCGGAGCACCACCAGGTATCAATGGTCCCGCACCGAACAGCGCACCCGGTGGACCTGCCCCCGCTCCCGCACCGAATCCGACACTCAAATGTACCCTCTGCCAGGAACGGTTGGAAGACACGCACTTCGTGCAGTGCCCCTCCGTCGGGCATCACAAGTTCTGCTTCCCCTGCAGCCGCGAGAGCATCAAACGACAGGTACGTTTATTCTTCGTTGGTGCAACAAATATCTCTTATCGTATATCAAGATTCTGAGATAACTATAGTGTTGCAATTACAACTAGGATCCATTTTCGAGTTCTATGTACGTATCGTATCGTATACGGATACTTTCCGATCCAAACTTAAATTTTAACGGAATGTCTTTTATGTGCAAATTGCGAAAATGTCTGTTTGTGAGATTTGTTTGTAAGTAATTAATAGAATGCCGAATATTATAGTTCAAAGGTATTCTTGTTGTTAGGATTAAACGTTTTGAGGTAAAAGTCCAAAGGATGTTAACACAGCTTCAAAGACTAACAACCCTTTAATTTACTGGTGGAATGAGAAGCACATCAACGGAAATAGACCTGCGCGCTGATTTAAATTTTACTGGTGGCGGCGTGGACTAATTTCAAGCGTCAAAAATTATCTGGAACTTCTTTAGAAGTACCTCAACGAATTTATTTTTTTACGTCTTCCTGGACATTCCTCCAGATATTTTTTCGGAAGTTTCTCCAGGATTTTGTCCGAAAGTCTTTCAAGTTTTCATTCTAAAGTTCCTCCAGAATTTTGTCCTCACGTTCCTCCAAAATTCCTTCGGAAGTTCATCCAGGAGTTCCTACGAAAATTTCTCCAGGATTTATTTATGAAATTTCTCCAGCATTTCGTCCGGAAATTCCTCCAGGATTTCGTCCGTAGGTACCTCAGAATTTTGTCCGGAAGTTCCCCCAAGATTTCGTCCGGAAGATCCTCCAGAATATTGTCTATAAGTTCTTCCAGGAACTCCTTCGGAAGTTTATCCGGGAATTTCTCCGGAAGTTCCTCCAGGATTTCATGCGCAAGTTCCTCCAGGATATCGCCTGAAAGTTCTTCCAAGATTTCATCCAGGTGTTCCTCCAAGATTTCGTCCAGATGTTCCTTCAGGATTTCATCCGGAACCTCAACGATTTTGTCCGTAAGTTCCTTTAGGATTTCGTCCGGAAGTTTCTCCATAATTTCGTCCAGAAATTCCTCCAGGATGTCGTCTGGAAGTTCCTCCAACTATTCGTCCGGAAGTTCCTCCAACATTTTGTACAGAAGTTGCTCCAGGTTTTCGTCACAAAGTTCCTGCAGGATTTTTTTTCGATAGTTCCCCAAGACTTGATCCGAAAGTTCCTCCAGGATTTCGTGTGGAAGCTCCTCCAAGATTTCGTACGGAAGTTCCTCCAGAGTTTCGTCCGGAAGTTCTTCCAGGATGGCGTCCGGAAGTTCCATCAGGAACTTCTCCGGAAGTTCCGCCAGGATTCTTCCGAAAGTTCCTTCAAGATTTTGTTTAGAAGTTCCTGCAGCATTTCGTCCGGATGTTCCTCCACGATTTCGTCCGGAAGATCCTCCAACATTTCGCCCAGAAGATCCTCCAATATTTCGTCCACAAGTTCCTCCAGGATTTCGTCCAGAAGTTGCTTCAGGATTTCGTCCGGAAGTTCCTTCAAGATTTCGTCCAGAAGCTCCTGCAGGATTTCATGCGGAACTTCCTCAACGATTTCATCCGGAAGTTCCTTCAGGATTTCGTCCGGAAGTTCCTCCAGAATTTCGTCCGGAAATTCATCCAGAATGTCGTCCGGGAGTTCTTCCGGTATTTCGTCCTGAAATTCCTCCAACATTTCGTCCGGAAGTTCCTCAAACATTTCGTCCAGAAGTTCCTCCACGGTTTCGTCCAGAAGTTGCTCCTGGTTTTCGTCCGAGAGCTCCTGCAGGATTTTTTTCGGTAGTTCCTCCAGGACTCCAGGATCCGGAAGTTTCGTACGGAAGTTCCTCCAGGAATTCGTCTAGAAGTTCCTCCAGAGTTTCGTCCGGAAGTTTCTCCAGGAATTCATCCAGAAGTTCCTACAGGATTTGGTCCGAAAGTTCCTCCACGATTTCGTCCGGAAGTTCCTCCAGGATTTTGTCCGGAAGTTCCTCCAGGATGTCGTCTGGAAGTCCCTCAAGAAATTCCTCCGAAAATTCCTCCAGGATTTCGTCCAGAAGTTCCTCCACCATTTCGTCCAGAAGTTCCTCCAGGATTTCGTACAGAAGTTCCTCCAGGATTTCGTCCGGAAGTTCTTCCAGTATTTCGTCCGGAAGTTCCTCCACGATTTCGTCCGGAAGTTCCTTCACGATTTCGTCCGGAAGTTCCTCTTGGATGTCGTCCGGAAGTTTCTCCAGGTTTTCTTCCGAAAGATCCTCCAAGATTTTGTCCAGAAGTTCCTCCTAAATTTTGTCCGGAAGAACCCCCAACATTTCTCCCAGAAGATCCTCCAGGATTTCTTCCAGATGTTCCTTTAGGATTTCGTCCGGAAGTTCCTCCAATATTTCGTCCAGGAGTTCCTCTAGGATTTCTTCCAGAAGTACCTCCAGGACTTCGTCCGGAAGTTCCTCCAGGATTTCGTCCAGAAGTTCCTTCAGGATTTCGTCCGGAAGTTCCTCCAGGTTTTCATCCGAAAGTTCTTCCAGGGTTTTCTTCAGCAGCGCTCCAGGATTTTGTAGTTTTTCGTCCGAAAGTTCCTCCAAGTTTCTCCAGGATTTCGTCCGTTAGTTCTTCTATAAATTCCTCCATTTCCTCCAGAATTTTGTTCGGAAGTTCTCCAGGATTTCGTCTGGAAGTTCCTGCTAGAGTTCCTACAGGATTTCGTTCGGAAGTTTCTCCACGATATCGTCCGTAAGTTCATTCAGGATTCCGTTTGGAAGTTCCTCCAGGGTGTCATCCGGATGTTCTACTAAGAGCTCGTCTGGCAGTTCCTCCAACATTTCGTCCAGAAGTTCCTCCAGGATGTCGTCCTTAAGTTCTTTCAGGATTCCGTCATGATGTTCCTCCAGGATTTCGTCCGGAAGTTCCTACAGTCCAGAAGTACATCCAGGATTTCATCCAGAAGTTCCTCCAGGTTTTCGCCCCTAAGTTCCTAAAGGATTTTTTTGGTAGTTCCTCCAAAACTTTATCCGGAATTTTCTCCAGGATTTCGTGTAGCAGTTCCTCCAGGATTTCGTACGAAAGTCGCTCCAGGAATTCCTGCGGAAGTTACTCCAGGAATTCGTCCGAAAGTTCCTCCAGGAGTTTCTCAGGATTTCGTCCAAAAGTGTCTTCTGGATTTCGTCCGGAAGTTCCTTTAAGATTTCGTCCAGAAGCTCCTGCAGAATTTCATCCGGAAGTTCTTCCAGGAAGTCGTCCGGGATTTCGTCCTGAAATTCATCCAACATTTCGTCCGGAAGTTCCTCAAACTTTTCGTTCAGAAGCTCCTCCAACATTTCGTCCAGAAGTTCCTCCACGGTTTCGTCCGGAAGTTGCTCAAAGGTTTTCGTCCAAGAGTTCCTGCAGGATTTTTTTCGGAAGATCCTCTAGAATTTCGTGTGGAAGCTCCTCCAGGATTTCGTGTGGAAGTTCCTACAGGATTTCGTGTGGAGGTTCCTCCAGGATTTCGTTTAAAGTTCCTCCATGGTTTCGTCCAGAAGTTCCTCCAGGATTTCGTACAGAAGTTCCTCCAGGATTTCGTCCGGAAGTTCTTCCAGTATTTCACCCAGGATTTCCTACAGGGTTTCGTCCGGAAGTTCCTTCGCGATTTTGTCCGGAAGTTCCTTCACGATTTCGTCCGGAAGTTCCTCCTGGATGCCGTCCGGAATTTGCTCCAGGATTTCTTCCGAAAGATCCTCCAAGATTTTGTCCAGAAGTTCCTCCAGGACTTTCTCCGGAAGAACCCCCAACATTTCGCCCAGAAGATTCTCTAATATTTCCTCCCGGATTTCGTGCACAGGTTCCTTCAGGATTTCGTCCGGAAGTTCCTCCAGGATTTCGTCAGGAGATTCCTCCAGAATTTCATCTGGAAATTCCTCCAAGATTTCATCCGGAAGTTCCTCCAGGATTTCTTCCGAAAGATCCTCCAAGATTTTGTCCAGAAGTTCCTCCTAAATTTTGTCCGGAAGAACCCCCAACATTTCTCCCAGAAGATCCTCCAACGTTTCCTCCAGGATTTCGTCCAGAAGTTCCTTCAGGATTTCGTCTGGAAGTTCCTCCAGGATTTCGTCCAGAAGTTCCTTCAGGATTTCGTCCGGAAGTTCCTCCAACATTTCGTTCAGAAGTCCCTCTAGGATTTCGTCCAGTACCTCCAGGATTTCGTCCGGAAGTTCCTCCAGGCTTTCGGCCAAAAGTTCTTCCAGGATTTTGTCCAGCAGCTCTCCAGGATTTCGTTCGGTAGTTCTTCTATTATTTCGTCCGTTAGTTCTTCTATGATTTCCTCCATTTCCTCCAGAATTTTATCCGGAAATTCCTCCACGAGGTTCTCCAGGATTTCGTCTGGAAGTTCCTGCAAGAGTTCCTACAGCATTTCGTTCGGAAGTTCCTCCACGATTTCGTCCGTAAGTTTATTCAGGATTCCGTCCGGAAGTTCATCCAGGATTTCGTCCGGAAGTTCCTCCAGAATTTCGTCCTTAAGTTTCTCCAGGATTTTATCCAGAAGTTCCTCCAAGATTTCATCTGGAAGCTCCTCCAGGATTTCGTCTAGAAGTTCCTCCAGGATTTCGTACGGAAGTTCCTCCAGGATTTCATCCTGGAGTTTCTCAGGATTTCGGAAGTTCCTCCACGATTTCACTCAGGAAATCCTACAGGATTTCGTCCGGAACTTATTTCATGAAAATCATTGTTTTGCGGTATCATTTACAAAAAAAAGAGGACGACTAAAATTTTCTTAAATTTCTGGTGTTAAATCGGGATGTGATAAAATCGGGTCGGAAACGTGATAAAATCCCGGGTAGACAAAATCTGGGAGTGACAAAATCGGATCAACACTGTATACGAGAAAAGCAAAAAGTGTGGGTACCTTTCGAAATTTCAAGGTCCTAGGTCCGATATTCAGAAAGCTCGAGATCCAGGATACAATTTTTAATTTAGGGATCCCGAAATTAAACTTGAGATTTCAAGAGTATTAAAATATTTAAATAAACACCTCAATATTAGCAAAGTAATCCAGATAATTCAAGAAAGATTCCATGGAAAAGTTCAGATGTTTTTGATGAACTGTACGCTAATTTACTGATTTTAAATGAAAATAATGGAAGAGCATCCAAGGAGATCATAAGGAAACTGCCGATTTTCAGGACATCTCCTCTGGTATCATACACTAATTTTTAATTACGTAAAATACTTATTCAGAGAAAGGGTTCTGCCAAAACAAAATTAAAAACAAATACGATTTAGAGGAATGGGTTGAAAGGCCAGAAAAGTCCTTTACGTACCTAATAATAATAAGCCTTTTTTCAGAAAATTGAAATTATACAATTTTATAATTTTAATACATGTCTTATCACCTATAAAACTTAGTTATTCATCCTGCAATTCTATTTCCTCCCCCGCAGGGCTCTGGCGCCGAGGTGTACTGTCCGAGTGGTGAGAAGTGCCCGCTGGCCAACTCGACGATACCGTGGGCGTTCATGCAGGGCGAAATCGCCACCATCCTCGGCGAGGAGCTGAAGGTGAAAAAGGAACGCGAAACGTAGAGCCGCCACCACCAGGCGCATCATCGGCACGATGTTGGAAGTTCTGCCGCTGCCAGTGGTGATGAGTCGATGACGTCCTCCTACCGTTACTTGTACTATAACAATAGCCACAACAACAACAACAACAACAATAACAACAGCAGCAGCAACGAGATCTACCAACAGGACGTGGCGGGGGGTTGCGGTCCTGCTGCTCCGTCTCAGCAGCAGCTGTACTACCGTCATCAACCCCCACCACTGCAGCAACAGCCTCAGCAGCAACAACAGCAGCAGCAGCATGGTCAGTTGGTTGTGGCTGCGTCAAGTTATTCCACTGCTCATCAGCCTTCAGCACAATCCATTGTTTGGGAGTTTGGCAATGCCGGAACTCATAGAGAATTTGAGTGAAAAACGGACATTTTTTCCCATGTCGTTTGTGGGGCGTTAGAGAATGGTCCAACTTTCGCAGCGAAAGTTTGACTAGTTCTACAAAAATTTATAGGTTTAAGAAAAGAATCTCTGAGGGATTTTGTCAAAATTGTTGGTAATGCCAGCAAGATGAAAGAAGAATTTTTGTATGCATACCATTTTTGGGATACAATAACAGAAAAAGAAAAATCAATTGTTGTACATAATCAAAATAGAATAAGATGGAGCAAGAAAAAAACGCGAGTAAAATAATGATTGCTATTTCGTGGTGAAATTAAACTATTTTGGTATATCTCGTGCAACTCCATCAATCGCATGGAGCGGGATTTAAAATCACACAAACCACGCTATTCATTTTAAATTTTCCTTTTTATTCCTTTGGCAGAATTGCATCGATGTTGATGCAATAAGGATGATCGGAATCCTTAGTGAGAATCAATTACAGTTACAGTGAACGTTGGGAGCGCGAAACTATGTGAATAATTAATTTAAGAGAATAAACAGACAAATACATACTTATATGTCAGAAACAACAATAAGGAAGGTAATCCCCTTACAATTGATACGTTTGTTTTACAGAAAGATTTTTTAATTAGTTAAGAATTTTATATTTTATAGTGCCCGAGGAGGCACGCTTGAATAAAATCTACAAACAAACAAACCCTTACACAATAGCCAGAAAATAAACTGTTGCTAACATATAATATGGATATAGAAGCCAGTTCATAAGGTGAATTTCGCGTAGCATAGTTCAACTTAAAACATTTTTTTGTTTTGTGTAAGGAATAACATAAGAGAAATAAACTTTGTAACGCAAGAAGTGAAACAAATCAAATAACTCTATTTTAAGAGTTGACTTATTTAATTTTTTAAACCCTATTATTCTTATTCTTACTTTAGGAGCAAAATACAACCATATATTTATGACTATTGGTATAGTTTATCTTTCTTTTTATTTCAAACAGACTACTTGTACATAGCCGAGAGGAACTAATGCGAAAAAGAGCGAGAATGTGGAACATTATTTGTTTTTTAATTTAACAATTTTAAATGGACAGAGAAAAGATAGTGAAGAAAACAATGTTAAACCGAAAGCAGCGGATTTGTAAATACAGATGAAAATTATTGGTCTTACAACATTTTGTGTTCCTTTATTTATTGCTCCCTTTTGGTTTCTTTAGTTTTTTTGTGGTGTATGACTAACCTACAACGGCATGCTGGTCAGTGCCGGGAAGTGTCCTGTTCGATTCTGTTCTGTGTTTGCCGTATCCTTTCAGCTGTTTGTCAATATCTTACTTCACAGAGCTATCATTGGTGGATATCTATTGCAGAAATCGTTTGGCTTTTTAGGCATTAACTTGAGTTCCGTTCCGTTTGATTCATATAGGGTGCATGGCTCAAGCATTAGCCTAATATGCTGTGGTTGAGCACATTTATCGTTGTAAATCTTCATATATTGAAGCTTTAACCAAAATTATTCCATCAGGCAGCTTGTTTGCTATTGGTTATTACGCCAAGTAGTCAGGAACTACAATTATTGTTCAAATCTCGTATTTAAACATTGAGCCATCAAAAGTCTTAAACAAAATGGACTTTATGGACGGCAAATTTTCCTAATCTTAGCTCTGGTGGCGGATGCTGTTTCAGCCCATGAAAGGTTGGTGCATTATCCACTATAAATCGTTTGTAAAAGCCGTAAGGTAGGCAGCTATAATGTGTTGCTTCAAATGAAAATCGTAAGCTGTAATTTGGCAACAAGTGCTCCAAATATTGTCCAAAAAAGTTTTGATAACTTGTGTCGCTATACTAATAAAAATAATGTAATAGTTATCCGTTCATCTAATGTGCAAAAATATGTAAGTCCAATCAGAAAACTACTTTATTGGGCAACAAAAACTCTTGCACAGGCGACCTGTTTCAGTGGTGGCTAAGAAACCGAGTCTGAGTGATTTTCCAAGCAAGTTTATTGCGTTTATTAGTTGAAGACAAATGATCGTTATGCGGTGAGTTATTTTTTGGATTGACAACCGTATTTATTCTACAGGACAGTTTGTGTGTTTTGACCAGTGACGTGAAATGTTATATCGATATGTCATTGGACTAATATGTAATAACTTTTTTCACAAGTTATTTACAACAAACTGTATGTTTTATATAAACATTAAGCCCTCAAAGGGTCCTAAATCTTTCTAATAGGACATTGCTCATGGCATTTCGTGACATTTTTTAAATTTCGTTCCCATGCCTATCACTTTGTAATTAGAACAATGATCTGTTTGGCAAAGTTGTAGGATCCTTAAAGGGTTACATGTTAATCAAAATATCCGAATTGTAAATATATTTTGAGAATGTTATTAGAAAATTAGTAATGACAATCTCATGACATTTGTTTGACATTTCCAATCACTGTCCTAAAGATTTTTTTAGTGGCCACGCAAAACAAACATCTCCTAACAATGACCGAATGCTATATTTTTTTCACAGCTTTATACAACTTCACATTTTTGTATGGCTTTATATAAATATAAGAAATAAACTGCACTGATAAAAATGTCACCATTTTATCACAAATTTAGGTTATTTTATTTTTAAATAGTTGTCTCAATATGGGAACACTTGATCCCTCATAGTCACCCATATCTACTCCAGTCCATAATAGTTCGTAGCGTTGTGCACAATCCTAGCCGTTGCTGCTAAAATACCAAACCAGTCAGAGGACCGGTTTGGAGGTGCTAACAGAACCGTGACACAGTCCGTCGGTGGCATAACCGTGTCCAGCAAAACCCCAACGCGCTCAGGTTGTTACGTTTGGAGCAGGTTTTTGTCGTATTCAATTTTAACGAACAGGTTATGTTCGTTTTTTCCTTTGAAAGTTGTTCTTGACTTGACGATAACTTTGCACGCGAAGAACTTGTTTGGAAGCATTTTTTCTGTTATTGAATATTTTCTCTCAGGCTGCCTTCAGGTGGGCTGCACACTCTCAAACCGGTCATGTGATGAAAGGAATGACGACGCAATACGGCGGGGAAAGACATGACGTTGGTGTGAAAACGCGGTGGATTAGGGTAGCTTTTTTTAATTTTCGAAAGGTTCAGTTGGCGCTGGGCTTTCACTTCGTTGGGGTTTAAATGGTTATACGTGTTTCATTTGAGTGCATGACTGTCGAATGCAGGGGATTACCGTTATTCTAAAATTATTATTTCGTTTGTTTTTGTATGAGTTTGTGCAAAGAGCGGATCGTTCAATTCTATCAGAAGATGAGCGATATCTTGCAGATTAATAAAAGAACCAACTGCAGGGAGCATTAGTAATTTAGAATGCAGTTAGCATAAGATACAAGGGTGATGGTTATTACTTCACATTAGAAAAGCGCATACAGTTAAAAGAGTCGTCAGATTAAGATGCCATTTTATAGCATCTTCTATTCGATAGAAATGTTTGAAAACATTCAAAAGCCACCTAATCCCAAACCCACCAAACCGCATACCGCTCATTTGGAGACTATGAATATGATGATTGCAATTTTCATTAAATAATGTCTCAGTGGAAAGGTAGGCGAACTTAAATTTTGAAATCAAACGATAATAAACACAAAATTATCATTCAACCTAACCAATACCAGCTAAATGTCAACAGCTCCGTTAAACGTTCTTTTAACATTATGGCTAAGTGGTAAGAAGAAAAATTAGTTCAAAAAGTAACCTAAATGCTTCAAGTCAAGATACGCTTTTCAAACGATTCTTATTCGCTGCAAATGTTTATCAATTAGATCATTTAATGCGACTCTCTCGTAGAAGTGTTGCCAATTCTCGATTTTCCACAATGCTAACGCACTAGACACAAAATCATGCAATTATCGCTTTAGAAACCCTCAATTAACTGTGAAATAACCAAGAACATTCAAGAAATTGGAGAATTCTTGCTACTCAGACTAAGTTATACAAAGATCCGTTTGTTAATCTGAATCTGTTATGCTTTTCAGTCGAAGGTAGTGTAAGCAAGGCCTGGTATATAAAATTCTGAACACTTCGACAATCAATCAATTGATTAGTCGCTTACTTATGACAACAACATGATGAAGGCATTACACAGCGCAGAGATTCAGCCGCCGTGTAAGAGGAACTTTAGTAGTTTGTGATATTTTAAGACTTCACTGGAAGATGAATGTCGGAATTTAATGAGGACAAGCTTTAACAAAAACATTTGAATGTATTAGTATTATTTATTCAGCCAGGCCGAGTGGTCTCCGATATATAGTCTTCGTCTTGAGCGTCCTAAAGCAGGTTTCGAGCGTTTTAAAGGAGTTTCAGGCGTTTTGGAAGGCTTCCAGTCTCTGGAGAGGCCTCACCTTTTGAAAGAAGGATTTCAAGCCTCTTAAAAGAGGCTTTCGAAGCACTCTTGAAAGGAGGCTTCGAGCCTCTTGAAAGAGCTGAGCCTAAGGAGCTTCGAGCCTCTTGAAGGAGCCGAGCCTCTTGAAGGGCTGAGCCTCTTGAAGGAGGCTTCCGAGCCTCTTAAATGGAGCTCGAGGCCTCTTGAAGGAGGCCGAGGCCTCTTGAAGGAGGCTTCGAGCCTCTTGAAGAGGAGGCTTCGAGCCTCTTGAAGAGGCTTCGAGGCCTCTTGAAGGAGCTGGGCCACTCTTGAAGGAGGCTCCGGGCCTCTTGAAGGAGCTCGAGCCTCTTGAAGGAGGCTTCGGGCCTCTTGAAGGAGGCTTCGAGGCCTCTTGAAGGAGCTGAGCCTCTTGAAGGGCTTCCAGGCCTCTTGAAGGGCTTCCGGGCCTCTTGAAGAGGCTGGGCTGAGGGCGGCCTCTGAGGAGGCTTCGGGCCTCTTGAAGGGGCTTCCGAGGCCTCTTGAAGGAGCTCGGAGGCCTCTTGAGGGGGCTTCCAGGCCTCTTGAAGGAGGCTGAGGCCTCTTGAAGGGAGCCAGGCCTCTTGAAGGAGGGCTTCAGGCCTCTTGAGGGAGGCTTCAGGCGCCTCTTGAAGGGGCTTCGAGGCCTCTTGAAGGAGGCTTCCAGGCCTCTTAAATGGAGGCTTGGGCCTCTTGAAAGGGGAGCTTCGGGCCTCTTATGGGCTTCGGCCTCTTGAAGGAGGCTTCAGCCTCTTGAGGAGGCTTCAGGCCTCTTAAAGCGAGCCTCTTGAAAGGAGGCTTCGGCCTTTGAAGGAGGCTTCAGGCCTCTTGAAGGCTCAGCTGAGCTGCGCTCTTGAAAGGGGCTTCAGCCTCTGAGAAGGCTTCGAGCCTCTTGAAAGAGCTTCGAGCCTCGTGAGGAGGCTTCAGCCTCTTGACAAAGTCTTCTAAGCCTCTCGAAATGAGTCTTGAGCCTCTTGAAAAAATGCTGGGGCTCTCAAAATGAAGCAAAGTGAGCTATTGGAGGCTTCAGCCTCTTGAAACAGGCTACTGAGCTGAGTCTTTGCCTCTCAAATGGAGCTTCTGAACTGGGGTTGGAATAAACCAAGTTTCTTAAAAATCTGGTTTGATCAACACTCACACGCGATAACACTTTTAAATTATCCATTGATAAAAACTCGCCAGCGAGTAAGATACGTTTAAAAATTTATCTTGATTTGAAGCATTTATCTTTACTTTTGAACTATTTTCCTTCCTCCACAGAACATCACTAATAAAGATTTTACGGAACTGTTGACATTTAGCTGGTATAGTAAGGCTTTTATTTGATTGATAATTTTGTTCAAAACTTGAAGCTATCGCCGGCGACAGCAAGTCAACTATTCTTACTTGATATTTTCTCAAATGGTCGAGTTTCCAAACCACCAAGCGGCTTTTCAACTGATTTAAGATGGAGTATTTTGTTCGTAGAGGAAAACGAAATAATATCAATTCATAAGTACATTTGTTGTAGGATAACGTTAGCCATGGAGGAGTTTTGTCTTAAGGTTTTAACAGTAAGAGACAACAGGTTTCATACAATCAATGATCTTTTCTTAAATTTAATTTCATCAGTGGATTGAACGGAATTGGTAACATAGTAGAGTATTTCTCTTAAAATCGGTTCACGCCTTAATGTCAACGGTTCACGCCTCAACGTCATTAAAATGAAGCGCAGGGAAAGACATTCTAATTTTCAGTTAAGTTTATTCTCCATTATTCTTTTGAATCTTCCAAGTATGTACTTCAATTTGTTTTTCAAATCTGCTGTACCACATGTTGTTCATTTGATTATTTTAGAGTCATTCAAAGTCTCTCTGAATAATTCTGAATATTTCGAAATCATTCATTGTAAAAAATTGACGACATTAAAAAAAAAATAAATCAACTGAACAAAATCGAGTTTAAGGCAGTTTCACCGAGAGAAAATTTGGTCGGATTAAAGGCTAGATTTAAGGTCCCGTACTTTAGGCTAGTTCACACATTAGGAACTTTTCTGCAAATTTCGCTCCCATGTGTGTGGACGAGATTTGTGGGATTCCGTTATGAAATATTAGAAATTCGGCTTGATTTAAAATACAATCCGGTGGAAATTGGTCAGGATTTCGCCGATCCCTTTTGGGAGCACATGAGAACAAAATCAATTGACAATTCATTTAAATCAATTTCAAACGAACTGTCAAAAGTGTCTCCAAACCAACATGACGTCACGATTTCAATGGAAACGTTAAGGGCTGTGACGTCATGCGCGCGTGCGGTAAAAAAACGACTCACCATGCTTTCGCTCATCTATAGATTCCACTATCTATAATTGGTACTTCTGACTATTGTTGTTTTTTTAAATGTTCATAACTGGAAAAGTCTAAAGTAGATTAAAATAACATTTCAAAATCCCTGTTTTTAAAATTGATAGATGCGTAATTTTCTATTTCTATTTATATAAATAATAACCCGGAAAATGAAGCTCTTAAATTTATCACAGTTTTGACATGTCCGGTTTACAATCCTTGTCCCGTTTTCTCACCGAAATGATCTGGTCAGCCTATTTAAATGATACCTCATATGCATTTTGGATTTAAATTGACACAGACTTCTGAAACATGTGAATATCGGGCATCCCTCGGACATAATAAATCAGTAGTTGTTGTGACGATAAACCGGTCTCTTTGCACTCAAATTAACAATGATGTAAATAAATGACAAAAAAAACAATCGACTTCGTGAGATGTTAATTAAATGAACCTCAACGTTTGGCGTTGGATTGACGAACTGAAGTGTTGTCGCTAAAAAGCTCTCATCGTGCACATTAACCATGCACTCAGCTGTGATTTGCGTCACGGAAAATTTACCCAGATCTATGATCTTGGAATTCCCTCGATTATCTACAGTGATTTACAAAAGATGTCATCGATACAAGCAAAAATGAGTTGGGGTTTGTTTTAACAGGAGAAAATTATAGAAAGAGGCAACAATGATTCGTGAGAATTCCTTCTCCGTAATAAGATTTGTTTCATGCATTTTTGAGATTTTGTGGGCTTTGGAGCATTTCAGTACCTGAATTAAAATGTGATTCTGCAGGCAGCTCAGTATTTGACGTTTGAGCCGTTTAATTAAGATCAAGTCGTCCGGATGTTATCATCTGTAGGTGTTAGTTGCAATATTTTAAATTTTATTCACACAACTTCGACGTTGAATCGATGGGCATAATTTATTTCTTTTTTTATCACAGAAGGCACAAATCATGCAAGGACAGGCCCTAATCGATCCCTGCCTAAAGCCTGGATAACAATAAGTAACGCGAGTTGAAAAATGAACTAAATATCAGCTTATTTTCATTCGATAGATCTCAACAGATCTTCAAGCCAGAGAAAATTGCTATGATTCCAGATTTGAGCATTATTCGGAAGCAACGAACTTGGGCGACCACGTTAAGTCTATTTAATTGCATTCAATAACTATTATTGCCAACCATTTTATATTGCATCTACCATCAACGATCACATGGAAATGATGGCTTTGGCAGGTTTTGTTCTATTGTCAGGCTCAAATTTGGCCTAAACATTCTTTGCATATCAAAGAATGTGGCCAAATTCATATTATGGTCGACAAAACCCCCTGACAATAATAGAACAAAACCTGCAAAGCCTTTTTCCCTATTCACAAACTCTAAAAATTTAAAAAAAACGAACTTTCACCACCGATAACGGATCCCCGTCGGCAAAATGTCCTTCGTTTAGCTAGCCGCAAAAACGAATTCCTCGCCAATTTCTGTTCTTGCTCACCATTCCTACCGACTGTTTGGCCATTGAACTCCCCGTCCGCAACAACAAATTTCCACCATTACCACCACCAAAGCCACAGACAGCCCAACAATGGAAGCATGTGCGTGTTTGTGAAGGAAATTCGTTCTACGATCCATTTCACTTTATCCTCTGCGCGCTCTATTTCCGTTCCCATCGTCACGAGCGAATCAGCAATGTCGCTTGCCCCCTGACCCACCAGCCAGCCCACCGCGCAGCCTGCTCAGACCGACCACTATCGCCACCCAACCAGTCAGCCATGACCGTCGGTCGTAGTCGTCCTTGGATTGTGTGGATTTTTTGCGAACTCTCACTAGTTCTTTATGGTTTTGTGTATGCCTTTGCCTCTTCTTGTTCTGGCACACTACTGGCATGCAATCTACCACCTCTACGACAGGCACGGTGCTCGATTTGATATAAACAGCAGTTAAAATTATGCCGTTTTTACGTTCATATGTAGACGCTGCAACTCCGTCTTTTTCCTTCATTATTCTGCGGCCCCCGTCAGGTTGTTTGGTTGGTATATTGGCTGCGCGAAGCCCAGTACTGCAGTTATAAATTCTCCGCCAAATACCACCGTCGTTCGAGTAACCAACCCTCGCGGCCCAACGACGACGCGTTCCGTCCTGTCCCGACAACCAGTCATCAAGTTTTCGTGACGTGAAACTCCGCACGACCAAAACGACCGACCGGTTGTCATCGTCTCTGTCACGAGGCGGGCGGCGTCTCCCATTTCTCGCTAAACCGGTCTCCGCGCACACATTGAACTGATGGACGGGACCATGCACACGCCCAGGGCCACGCAAGTGTACGAGCGTGTGGGGATTGTGTAGAAGCAACACAAAAGGCCAATGTGGAACGCCGCGCGACCGTCTCCCATCTCGCCTCGATCCGGGGGAAAGCATTGCGCAGATTCCCCGCCGATCGGATGATGGATGACGTGGAGCGTGTCTCGTTCCGGACGGTGTGGGTCCGCGGAAGGGGACGTGCCTGACAACGGCACTATGGCCGTTTTCTACATTAAAGCATAAACTAGAAACTACTGGTAGCTTTGGTGATATTTTCGTTGGCTGCATTGGCGCAGAACTGGAAAAACTTAGAAGTTTATTACGTAGGTATTCATATTATGTCGTTGTTACAAAGTTACAAGAAAACTTAAACTCTGTTTTTGAAATAAAGACAACACATTCATAACACATTCATAATTTTCCACATAACATATTCATATCTGAGTTTTCAGAACATTGTTAATTAATGTCCAGGGTGGTTTAATATCCGGAAAATAGGCAATTAACTTTGATTGAATTGGAAGATCGTTCAAAATCGAAAATATTAAATTTGTATTTGAAGGGTTTAGAAGATACAGACCTTTTCTGCAATACCTATATTAATATAATTTCTTCTTTTTTAATGTAGCGAAGCATTATGAAAAAGTTTACTTCGCATTCTCGAAACTAAGATTTGTCTCACTCAGTTTTTTAATTTAAAAATATTCTGAATCTGCTGAAATTTTTAACCCATTTTAACCTTCTGGGACTTGTATGATTCTGGATCACTCATGTAGTCCCAACCTGATGTGTTGTTGTTAAATAGAACTAATCTGAATTTGTTTGACCATTTCAGTGATAATAAGTAAAACGATTGCCTACTTCTTTTTCTCAACTAAATCAAATATTTATTAGATGTATGTAAAATGCAAATGGCTTCCATATAGAGTCAGTTTTGATCATTGAATGCAGTTTTGATCACTGTTCAAATAAGCGGAAAATAGCATGCCTAATTGTTTAGAATGTAATTTGATACAGAATCGCTAAAACTATTAAATCTGAATCATGCATTTCTTTTCTTCTATTGCAAAACTTTTTGATTTAGATATAGCAAATTCCACCTTAGAATATTAATATATTGGAGCAATTTGCTCGGCTTTTAAGTTAAATATTAATTACGGGAACCATTGGGGTACTATAAAGCATATGTTCCTCAGCCCTTCAGACAAAAAAGGAAGAGCTAGATCAAGCCAATTTTCCCATAAAACAGCTGAAAAAAATCTAAATATTTTTAAATAATCAAATATCTTCGGAATAATCTAAAATTTCCGCTTGAAAACATAACTTTATACCCAACTACCGTTCTTCCAATTCCCTTTATTTTAAGGAAGAAGCGCGTGGAAGAATCGAGATCGACAACACTTCATTACCCAGCGCATGCAGGAATTGTATTTATCAAAATGTAACATTCGTATCTCCGTAGATTTGTTTAGTTCTTATTCTTCCCTCGTTATCGAAAGTATTCGTTTATTTCTCTTTATTTCACCTTCTTTATGATTTCTTTTCACTTGTCAAAACATAATGTCCGATCTCGGTTCTGATCGAATTTTACATTATTCTTATTCTTCCAGACCAAAAACAACAAAACATGGATTACGTGAACGCCCCTGTTGTCAACGTTACAAATGTAAGTGAAATCTATTTAATCCTTGCCGTATGTACGAATAATACACTAAATCTAAATATATCCTCGTAAACTTTTCGCTTATCGAAATTCAAACACCAGAAATAAAACCCAAATAACCCATATTAGATAATCGAAAGTTACTCACTTTCGTTGCTGTTTTCTTCTTTCCGCTGCAACGGTCACTTTTCGCTATCTGCAACTTGCTCGTCTGATTCTCAAATCCGGCCGATTGCGCAATGTGCAATCTTGAACTCAATCGGCATCTGTGTCGAAAGGCGTATCGTCATAACGGTAACCGGAGCGCACCCGCCGCGTACATAATGGTTTCTTATGTATCAACAACCATACTCAGTATCAACAATATAGCGAAGCATAGACCGCCAGCAATAGCATCAGCAATCATTATCATCGTCAGATGGAATAATAGTATTTAAGCAGGATGTTTGAAACCGCGCCTCTACCGCCCACCACAAGGTGGCACGCCGGCCGCCGCTGCTGACCGCCCTTTTCGTGGTTCTCGGACACATTTTTTTCTCTTACCGCGCAGAACTGAATTATTGCAGGTCCGGAACCGCGCGATGTGGAAGCGCAAAAGCAAAACAAGCGTGATGGAATTCACAACAATCAAGCAAGCCGCCGCACAGTGGAACATGGCTGATTTTAGAAGAAAAACCTAAATTCTGCAATTTTGAAATTTATAATTATTTATACAGTCGACTCTACATCTCGATGTTCTATATCTCGATATCTCTCCTTATGTCGATGGTTTTCTCAGTCCCTTCAATCTACATACATTTTAACTTTCTACATCTCGACAACCTCCCTATCTCACTCTCCTTATGTCGATATGTTCAAATTTATGGCTACTAGACCATCTTTAGAAAATAACAAACACAATAACAACAAGAAAACGACATATGTTTTGTTGTCGTTTTCATAACAACGAGCTTTTTGGATCTAGCAACCATTTAAATTTTCCTTCCATTCCTCGATCTCTCCCTATCTCGATGGTCCCTTCAATATCGAGATGTGGAGACGACACTAATTCTTTATTTCGTAGTCAATCAATCTGGATCTAATTAATTTGGTCAATTGGTGATTTTATCTCTCCGTATCAATAACTTTCGCGAAACGGAATATTCCGGCTTGGGTAAAATGCCCAATAGTGGAACCCCTATGGCAAATTCTGCTCTTCCTGGCATAAGGTGGAAATTTTCAAAATATTAATTCAGTGTGATATCTGATATCAAGCTCTCATCTCCTCTTTACGATACCTACATAAAACACTCAAATACTCGACGTTATTCGTTGAAATTTACATTTCAAAGTCTGACTGAGTTCGCCCTATAGTAGACCCTGAAGTCCATAATGGAAATTGCTTCCTATAGTCGACACTTCATTTGATTTTTATTTCCGTTTCAGGACTTTTTTCCCTATTATGGACCTCCAAAACATTCCTATAATGGACACTCTCGTGTTTATTTTTAAAGAATTGTAAAAAATCATCTAATTTTACTTTCCATAGCATTCCAATGCATGTAATCAAATCATAGGACTGTAAGGTAGGTTCTCGATGGAATTTCATAGCAAAATGTTTACATTGTGCTGTAATAATGCAAAAATGGCTGGAGGGTCCACTATTGGTTGCGGTCAACTATTGGGCACTTTACCTAATTTGTTGAAAAAATCACAAAAGTGAGAATCAAATCAAACTGCGCTCAATTGACATTTGACGTCAAAAAATTTTATTCGCTCAATTGATTTAAGTAACTTCCCAAAGAACCCATATTTTTGACGCCTCTAAGTATTTCTAAAATTAAAAAAAAAATAAACCAAAAGTACTGTTTTTCAAGATTAGCCTAACATTTGCTCGATTAATTATGCATCGGATGAATCTTTCAGGCCGGTTCACGTGCAGCACTTTTCGGCTTTTGTTTTTGATTTTTGAAATAGTTAGAGGCTTTAAAAATATGAGAAAGTTGACTTTAATTTGAAAAAAATCGATTGAAACAGATCGAGACAATCAGGCAGTTGTATATACAAAATCTGGGAACTGCTCTGGATTTCATCTCATAAAAATAAACCAATGGAAAGGAACTTGTTTTGTTTCTTATTTTGTGATTTTTTCAGCAGTGAGCACGCATGTTTACAAAGAAGGACGAGTAGTGCCGTATTTTTTTGTGTCCGATGAGATAAATATATGTTCAGTGAGATGGAGATCGAACGTTTCCCTATTTCTAATTATTAGCATTAACATTGTTCAGTGTAATCCTTGGATTGGACATTAGTCATTCTCATGTTTTCTTTTGAAATACATATCTAGAATGCTGTCAGGGGGGGAGGTTCTTAATTCTAGTCTACGATAAATCGATGGTAAATCTTACTCTGTAACACATCACGTTAGGCGTCTACCCGGTGTTATGGGACACTATCTATTACTAATCATTGGGATGATTATATAATGAAGATTCAGGTTTCGTAGAGTTAAAGCTCTTGAGTATTCCTTCTAGATATGTAGGTTTTCTTTTTCCTACCGCTCAATGGAAGAGTTATAATCAGTATAATGAAAATTTATTTTTCAGTGATAATTTCCATGAAATTTGAAACGGCTTGTTCTAAATCAATTTTGATTTAAACCACCTTGAATTTTAAGAAACCAAGACCATGAGACCAAATTTGATGAGCGTTGGGCGCTAATTTTTGAACCACCGTATTACACATACACAGTATTACATAACATTATAACTAGTCGTTGACGATGATTGATTCAAAATAGACGATGGATTTATGATACATTCGGCATGTATCGTCTTCACCATAGATTAGATGGCACCTTACTCTCTTTCATGAGCATCGTATATTATGCCTAACGGGATACCCAATGATCGAACGTGATCCAACCATAATACCAGATTTCGCATTTCACAAAAGTGATTACATTGTCCATCATTCAGCAGGATCACGTTTAGCTCCTAGTGAGGTTATGACCTCTAACATGAGCATGAGCATGACCGTGCATTTCGTAGTTACTGCTCCGTGATCGACCAGAACAATCCGCATTGCACAGGGAACCAATGGATGGAAGCATGGGATATGCTCCCCAACCTCAATGTGTAACAGTCCGAGAGCTCTAGTATTTTGGATGGTCGATAACGGCGCTGGCCACGTCCTCACGGTCATCAGGATGGGAAGGAATTGATGATGCAGTCACTCGCCCACTGCAAGCCGAGAACACCACCGCCACGACTTCCTGCGGAATTTTATTGGAATCTGAGGTTGGGTTTTGGCAGATGTTCGTCTTGGTTAACGGTTGCCAATGTGATAGTAATGAAGATGGAGTATATTCTAATTGGATGTCGAAACAGGCTTTTGGCTCATTTCGAATTCTCAATTACTTCTAGAACTAATCAGTTGTAGGTATAGGGATAGAAGATGGAAACGGTATGACCCATTTCCAGTTCTAGCGATTGCTAGAACATGAGAATATATGAAAAGATACAAAGTAGGAGGAATGGAACAGCTGGATTGAACCCACGACCTCTGCGTATGGAGGCAAGTGGTAGCCATATGATCACCAAGCCCGTGAGGTTATGAGCTCTAACGTTGGTAAACAGGGAGTGCAAGCCCACCTACAACCCACGGCTGCTAAGTGGCTCTTTGCTCCATGGTTCTGGCTGCTTACTACGACCAGGTTCTTTATAGTTACACCAGGTTTTTTTACGGGTTGGAATTCATTAATTTCTCGGTTAACCTGAACTTTCACGCTTTTCAAATACCCTGTGAATTTTCTTTGATTTTTGTGAATTTTTTCGTACAGATTTGTTTCATTGACGCTGAAGGTTTTAAACGACTAAACCAAACCGTGTAAAAAAAAACTGGGTGTATAGCACTTATGACCACAGCTAGACACTGTAATTCTATGCTTGAACATAACGACTAACCCACTTTCAGCTGGCCTCATCCAGCACCTTCTTGGCCAGGGCTGATAATAGTCATTCTCTTCGTATGAAAAAGCGAAAATATAGTCTTCGACATAACATTGCAGACGCAACGCCTATTCGGTTTCTGTACGCCGCATGTTAAAGGTAATCGTTCCGCGAAAATGCGATTTCTTCTAAGACGAATTAAGTACTGTCCATTTAATTCCCCAGTTAATTTTCGTTATCTTTGCAGATACGTATTTCGACCACACGTTGTGGTCGAAATACGTATCTGCTCTTCAATGCTAGTAAGTCATCAGACTATTTCAATAAATCTTAGGCTTTATCCCACTAAACGGCTTAATATTTTTCTGATGACGATTTCTGTCGTCACTTCTTCACATAATTGATTTCACGTCATTATAAAACAGACTGGTTAAAAGATAATGGCGTCTATAATAAACAAATAGTAGGAACTTTGGTAGAAAAAATGTATCGATAACACCTATAACACCTTCATAAGTTACTTCAAATTCATTATTACAAAGGATTAAACAAATCTGCATGGCAGCTGCTGTTTGAAGAATAATGGTATAAAGTCTTCGTTCTTCGATGTCGTCATGGCGATTTGGTTGCACATCGAAAGCTAACGTCGTGCGCGTCCTTGACGATGCCTCGAGTAGCAATGAAGACGCTACAACTCGTCGCTATTGTCAGCCATGTTCTTGGGTTTTACCAGGGGTACTTGGACTGAAGCAATCTGTTTTGCCCGAAAAACCTTTCCCAATTGCGGTATCGAACTCGAAGTCACTTGATCTCTCAGTGCGTCATCATGTTTCCTGCTTCGATTATCGCATCCAGTTTTACACTGATACCGAATTACCGGACTCTTACCATGACCTTATCACCCAGCACTGCCTCTGTCAACTTTTATACGCGAACTCTTCCACGCAGCAACCTGCTTCAGAACGACGATCATCTCGCTCTTCTGCGTTCCATGGTCGTCTTCAGGGCATGGGTGTGAGTTCTTCTCGTCAGTCTTAGACGACTAATTGCCTCGCCTCCATGGATCGTAATTGCATTCAATCTCGGAGAGGATGTTCACTCATGCAGATTTTCCTTCGAAATCGTTCAGCGGAAAAGAAAAAAAGGTATGGTGAGTGATTACCATTTTCGCTCACTACAGCGACGCGAAAAGTGGGTTTTCTCGTTTTTCTAAAATGCCAAACAACCTACCCACTGTGAGCAGTTGATGTGGTGGTGTTACTAGAATGAGCGCATCTTTACACCAATTTTTTGAAGCCTTAGATTCAAATTCCGTTGCAGTCATAGATGTAATTGCTAGAGAATTTTTGTGAAAGTTGAGTAAGGTGTGAAAATGATGACGACATTTCACTAAAAGCTTAACAATTTTTATTCAGATGGAAGATGCTTTTCACCGCAAACTACGAAGAAATATTCTCCTTCGAACCAAAAATCGCTTGATTTTGCATCATCGGACAGAATATTCGAACTCTGTTTGCATCTATGCTTTCTTTTGAACAGCCGTTAGAAGATGGATCTTTTTTCTACGGGCACTCCTCTCTCTGCTGCAGACTTATTGACAGCTCCTTTTCTCAACAGAAGACAATCTTCCGTTCTGCCTCCTTACTGGGCTCCAACAAAACTGCATTCCTGCTTTGCCACATACGGCTGGGGCAGCCCATGATCGCTTTCATGATGTCTGTGATAACATCCGCCATCTCCTGGACTCCGCCCTTATTTGGTACTAAGTTATTGTCCTTTCAACAAAATGACAACTTCATGATTATTTTCCAAGACTCTCATAGATCTTTAAATTTATCCAAGTACAAATAGCACGTGCAATCAAGTTTTCACCAGCAGAATCCACCACGTGGCGCCATTTTCAAAAATATCAAGTAGCTATTTTTATGGTGGTACGTTTTTCTTAGGCGATCAGCCGCTTATTTTTATTACGACCAAAAATAAGCGGAGTAAATTTTTATGGGCTAAATACAATACCTACCACGTCAAGATATCTCTATCACTACAAAACGGGGTTGAGGAGATCAAAGTAGCACGATCCTAGTAGCACAGTTCAGATCGATTTAGTTGCAGCAACACATTAATGTGACTAGATTTGGTCGCATGAGTCACAGTGACTGGTATATGAAGTGTGCTACTCGGATGTCCTTCCTGCTACTTCTTCTTCCGGCTGACACTAATGAGTCTAAGTAGACGAACTCATCGGCACTTTGATTTCGTCTTCAACGTACAATTTCGTGATCGTTCGTAACACGCTGATAGCCACTCCGATTTGTTTGATTTTCCTTCATTCTGTAGTTTGATGCTCTCAAAGCGATGCTGAATAGATGAACACAATAGCCCATATCCTGATTTGGCTCATTTCGAAGCGTATGGCGAACAATTGCGCTCGTTGATCAAGATATAATTTTGTTCTGGTTAAGTCTCTCCTTTGAAACTTTGGCTATCGCATGAAGTCTTTATTGCCCATTGGTAAGGCTTCAAATGTTAGCTTCAACGCTAACATCTACTACAGTTGATGTTCATACAACGTACCTCCGATATAACGTCACTCGATATGCGTACATTTTCTGCCGATATACAGCACTTTGAAAAATAATTTTAATGAATGATTTGTTTATCGGCTCTATCGGTCAGTCCTACACAAAGTATAGAGGGTAGATAATCGAAAATAATTGAAAATCAACAAATTGGAAGCCTTTCGCTGAGGGCGCGAACAAATATGAAGCGATATAAAAAAATCTGTTTCAATTATGAAATAATTTTAAATTGGCTAGTTATTCAGAATAATAGTAAACGGTCATGAACATTTATGTAAAATCACATCTTACGCAATCTAATTTTATCACCTCGAACCGTTATTGAGCTGTTTTCTTCAAATAACGATCCTCAAATTCTCACGAGAATTTGTAAAATATAAAGTTGATGAGATTTTGAGCATGTCTGTTTCAGAAAATCTCTAGACAATATTGAGAAAAAGTTCTGTCATAGTCAGAGCTGATTTTTTATTTATCATCAGACTAAGGCCGAGTGGCCTGTGCACTAATAAAGACTTCTCCATTCAGCTCGGTCCATGGCTGCTCACGCCAACCACGCAGTCTGCGGAGGTCCGCAAGTCGTCCTCCACCTGATCGATCCACCTTGCCCGCTGTACCTCGCCTTCTTGTTCCCGTCGGATCGTTGTCGAGAACCATTTCACCGGATTACTGTCCGACATTCCTACGTGCCGGCCCACCCAGTCTTCCGATTTTCGCGGTGTGAACGATGGATGGTTCTCCCAACAGCTGATGCAACTCGTGGTTCATTCGCCTTCTCCACGTACCGTCCCATCTGCACCCACCATAGATGGTACGCACACTTTTCTTTCGAAAACCCAGTGCGCGTTGTTCCTCCACGAGCATTATCTAGATCTCGTGTCCGTAGAGAACTACCGGTCTTATGAGCGTTTTGTAGATAGTCAGTTTTGTACGGCGGCGAACTCTATTCGATCGGAGCGTCTTACGGGTCAAAGTACGTACGATTTCCAGCCACTATGCGTCTCGAATTTCTCTGCTGGTATCGTTATCGGCGGTCACCAGTGAGCCCAAGTACAAATTCTTCAACCCGATTTCGTCACCACCGATAGAAACTCGTGGTGGGTGGCTCTGATGATCTCTCGGCCTCTTCCTATCATGTACTTCGTCTTCGACGTGTATGACTAGTCCAATCCGTTTACTTCGCTTTTCAGTCTGATGAAGCTTCTTCCATCCTCTCAAAGTTACGTGCCATGATATCAATGTCAGTCGAAACCAAAACTGGACGGACTTCTGAAAATCGTACCACTCGTGCCAATCCTGCCCTTCTTTATTACTCCTCCAAAGCGATGTTGAATAGCAGACACGAAGACCATCCTTCCGTAACCCTCTACGGGTTTCGAAGGGACTCGAGAATGCCCTGAAACTCGAACTACGCATCACCCGATCCATCGTCGCCTTGTATTATCATTACGGCTTTGAAGTCGATAAATAGATGATGTGTGGGCACATTATTATTCGCGGCATTTCTGCAATACCTGACGTATGGCGAACACCTGGTCTGTGGTGAGCGTTCACCTAAATCCGCCTGGTACTGCCCACGAACTCTCTTGCAATTGGTGTTGAGTCGACGGCATAAAATTTGGGAGAAGTACCTTGTAGGCGGCGTTCAGCAATGTGATTGCGCGGTAGTTGCTACAATCAGCTTATCGCCCTTTTTGTAGATGGGACCGACACCTTCCATCCACTCCTGCGGCAGAACCTCATCCTCCCAAACCTTGGTAATCACCCAGTGCAGCGCTTTGTGTGCTTCACCACCGTGTTAAACAGCTCTCCTGGTGGTTTGTCGCTCAGGGGCTTTGTTGTTTTCAGCCGGCCGATCTCCTCCTGGATTTCCTGGAATTCGGAGCCGGAAGTCGCATTCCTGCGCGCGTGCTCTAGGTTCATTACTACCGCCACCGTTGTCTGCCGCCCCATTCAGGTGCTCTTCGTAGTGCTGCCGCCACCTTTGGATCACCTCACGCTCGTTCGTAGAGGTTCCCGTTTATGTCCTTACACATATCGGGCTGTGGCAGCCCCTTACGTGAACGGTTCAACTTCTCGAACTTTCGTGCGTTATTAGCGCGGTACAGTTCCTCCGTCTCTTCACGGTCTCGATCTTGCTGTTGTCGCTTTTCCTCCGGAAAATCGAGTTTTGTCTGTTCCGCGCCCGTTTGTATCGTGCCTCGTTCGCCCTCGTGCGGTGTTGCAGCAATCTCGCCAAGCTGCATTCTTCTCCTCAACTAACTCTCATTCGCCGTCATACCAGTCGTTTCTCTGATCCGGAGCCACCGTGCCTAGTGCAGCGGTTGCGGTGCTTCAATGGCGGATCGAATATCTCTCAGCCATCTTCAAGAGATGCTGCGCCTGCTGCTCTTCCGTTGGGAGTGCCACTTCCAGCTGCTGCGCGTAGTCTTGGCTAGTCTACCGTCTTGTAGCCGCCCAATGTTAAGCCACGCGGACGACTCCGACGCGTGTTGATCACCGTCGAGTTTTGAGCGCAGACATGCTGCGACGAGGTGTGGTCGGATTCAATATTCGCACTGCGGTAAGTGCGTACGTTCGTGATGTCGGAAGAATTTACCGTCGATTAGAACGTGGTCGATTTGGTTTACGTTACTTGATTAGGTGATTTCCATGGCATTGTGGATATTCTTGCGGGGAAAGTGCTCGGACTACCATTCACGGGAGGCTGCAAAGTTTATGCATCGTTGGCCGTTGTCGTTCGATACGGTATGAGACTATCCGGTCCGATGACCGGTCTATACATTTCCTCCCTTCCTACCTGAGCGTTCATGTCACCGATGACGATTTTGACGTCCCGCAGTGGGCATCCGTCATATGTCTGCTCCAGCTGCGCATGAGAACGCTTCTTTCTCGTCGTCGGATCTCCCTTCGTATGGGCAGTGCACGTTGATGATGCTATAGTTGAAGAAACGGCCTTTTATCCTCACCACATCCTTGCGTTGATTGGCCACCCATTCACGCGTTGGCGCATCTTTCCCAGCACTATGAAGCCGGTTCCCAGCTCGTTGGTGGTGCCACAGCTTTGGTAGAAGGTAGCCGCTCGATGCCCGCTTTTCCACACTTTCTGTCCTGTCCAGCAGATTTCCTGCAGCGCTCACGACATCGAAGTTGCGGGATGTAAAATTCATCGTAGATTATCCTGTCGCAACCTGCGAAGCCCTGCGACTTGCAGTTCCATGTTCAAGCCTTCAATCGTGATCCTTTATTCGTCGCCTAGGTCGTTGCCGATTGTATCGGTCGTATTATCTTCTATGTCGTTCGTAATGATTTGTTTTAAAGGCGGCTTATTGGGCCTGCGCAAACCTCCTGTCTCGTCGGAGGGCCGTCGTATCAGTGCTGTTTAGCGTCCACCTAACACCAGGACTTGAGCTGCGCCTTGGGCAGCACGGTCGCTTTAGTGGGGCCTACTTGCGCATACATGCAGCTTTTATAGAGGTTTAACAGGGCCCACTGTCAAACCCCACCACATCCTAGGCAGGCGCCACAACTCGCAGATGGCCTGGGAGGATCGTCAAGCCCTTGGACATAGTCCCTGCTGCCCCCCTGCAGTCAGAGCTGATGTCGGGTAGCTTTGGCTCTAAGTCAACCAATATGAGTAAAGGTATTGGTATTGAGATACAAACTTGATAAGCGCATCGTTTTATGATTTTTTTAATTTAATCCAGAGAAACGTCCAGAGGAGTTCGAAAAATTTACTAGTATTTTGTAGATGGATTCCTGCATGGATCTTTAAATGAAATTAAGGAGGATTACCAAATCAATGCCTGAATAAATTTCGGACTGAATTCATGATGGAATTTTCAAATAAGAACCTGAAGGAGTTTCTTAGGAATTCCTCAGAGAGTTTCAACGTTTTTTTTAAAGGCATTTCAGAAGGAATTACTGAAGGAATATCCAAGAAGCTTCTAAACGCATTTTGAAAGAATTTCTAAAGGATTTTCGGAAGTATTTCGAAATAAATTTCAGTAGATATATTTATTAAGTCTCTACGAAATTTCAAGATTTCTCCAAAATTCCTCAGAAACTCCCCTAAAGCACATTTCAATCAAATCTGGTTACAACAACTTGTTTGTGACCAAATTCTATATATAAGTTCGAAACAGATTTGAAACATGTTGCTACTCGCGTCCCTCAGGAACTTCTTGAAATCTCTTTCTGGAAATGTTCCAGAAGCGCCTCTTTAATTTTACCAGTAATTCATTATAAAACTCCTCCGAAAATTCCCTGAAGAACAATCCAGGGATTGCTTCGGAAACATGAAACGGATCCTGTAATTCCTTCGAAACCTTTCAGGCCTCTCTCGAAATCAATTCAAACTTCCCTTTAGAAAATTTATTAGAAACGCCTTTTAGAATTCCTTCTGCGGTTCTTTCAAAAATTCCTCAATTGATTTCTGAAAAAATCCTTTGGAATTCCTTTAAAATATTTGACTAATCCGTTTGAAATTCTATCAAACATTTGTTGGAAATGCTTTCATGTATTTTCCGATATTCTCTCAGGAATTCTTCGGAAATTCCTTCGAAAAATCCAATTGCAAACTTCTCAGGTATGAAAAGTAGGAGGATTGTCGTTGACGATAACTTCTAATTTTGGAATTAATTGATAATAAACACAAAATTATCATCTTAATAAACCTTACCAAAATCAATGTGTCTACAATGAAGCTCAGTATGATGTTTGGCATTGTTTTTGATGTTTATATGAAAAAGCTCAAAAGTAACGATAAAGCTTTAAATCGTGATACAATTATCGAACAATTCTCACTCCTAACGAGTTTTATCAATTGATTATTTGGATATCATAGTCGAAGATTTCCAACCCAAAATTTCCTATACTGGGAACGAGGGCCGCAAAGTTTATCTTAAATATTTTACACTAATATCTAAGTCTCGATTCTCCTCTTGTAATTTTATCCAACTTGTGCCGCATATCCACTGTCGCTCATATTGTGTAATCAGGATGAAGTTGTAGTCGACAACTCCCCATCCAGGTTCGCCCTTTGCGCTGTGCAGTCTCGGACACGGAACGTGCTCCACCGTGAAGTCATTCAAGCCGTTGCAATGGAGAAGATGGCACGTGCTTTTGTTTTGTTTTTCTCTGGGCTGAAAGCCTTCATTACTGCCGGCACGTAATGTTTGTTTTCTCCATTCCAATCCAATAAGACATTCCGCATAACGGTCACTCGACCAGTTAGTGTGAAGGTTAGCAATGCCTTTATTAGCTGAAATATCTCAATTTCGACATCCGCTGACTCCACAATCATGGGTCAAACCAATTGAGTCATTTCATTTGACCTACATGTAAAATGGAGTGATCAACTATTGTTACAATGTTGACCCATATATGTAACAAAGTTTATTTTGTAAGACATCCTCAGGATGATTCCTCTATAAATAAGAAGGTGCCTGGAATCTTTACGGATTGTAAAGTGAGTGAAAGTTAGTTGCGCGATTTATCAAAAAGATAAGTTTCGTATAAACTTTAATTTTTTAATGCATCAAATGACATTTCGTAAATTTACCGAATTATTTATCAGATTAAGACCAGTCACCACGTTCTCTACGTCTTAGAGTTTCTCAACAATTCTTCCGAACAACTTCCTATTTTCATTACATATTTACTTCGTTTTCAGTTCTATTAGGCGGCTTCCGTGACGAACTACTTTTTCCTTTTAGGTGTCTCGCGATTTTGTCACGTTTCAAAGGCACCAATATACATCGAGCCAAGCAACAAAGGTCACGCGTATAATGTGGTTATTTTTAGGCAACTCATTCAGTTTTTTTCGTATACTGCTTTCGTCTATTACGTTCACCCTTCGTGGCTCGCATATTTCTTTACAACGACCACGCCGGAGTCCGTCGCGCTTTATCTGTCTTTCCGTTTTTTAGATTGTTAGTTAGATTCGTCGTAGGTAGCCCCTCTTCCGCGTAGGCAGTCCTTCGCGCTCCAGGTATAATTCGGTCAAAATTACGCCATTACGCGCTGGTTTGTCGGTTCGACAGCAACGTGCCTAAGTGCTCGAAAGCGGATTCCATATGGCAATGTTTCCTGGCCGCCACTCCAAGCTTACTCAGCGCAGCGCGTCACAACCTGCAGCCCTCTCGTCATTGGTGTTTGATTACGATTCTTCAATTTGAAATGGAAATGCGCTGGGTAGATGCTATCGGTTGTGGGCATAATCAAGTCAGAAGTTAGGAACAAGTCCACGAAATATTTTTAACGTATAATTAGTAGTTCATTGTTGATGTGGCTTTTTGTGAGGTTTAGCTTAAGCTGTGCATACACTGGATTCGCTTTTCACGCGTTTGATTTTGGTTCTTCGGATTTATTAAAACATTGCACCCATAAAAAAATCGAATAAAAGTTAAGAGGTATATCGAATTGGAATCCAAGATTAGGATAGCCTAAATGTAGATCACTTATGATTTTTGATAACCAATTCTGATCATCATTATGACGTGTAATCTAAACCAGACATATCGCACAAATCATACATTTGTGCTAGCTGATAACAGAATACCATTTTCTGTGATAACAAGCTCTATCTTCACAAAAATCACTCATTGGCACCTAATCGATACCCTGGCACTTCTTCCCTTCAGAATGGTTCGCTCTGCTCCCCACCGGCTATGTTTGGCGGGTTGATGACGAAACCCTCAGTTCTGCGCTGTGTTTGTCTGCACCTTGATGAATAATAATATATAAATCGTGATCGTGGGGTCAATTCAACATTCAAACCGGCATCCACCGCCGCCGACGACGATTTTGGTTTGCTGTTCGGTTAGGGAATTGTAGATACGTCAGCAGAGTGTAAAGCCAAGCACTGCCGTCCGTTGATGTCAGTCACTGGACAGTGAGGCAGCGTGTCATCGTCAGCGCGCATGATTCCTATCATTCATTTGGTACCGCCGGCCGCCGCCGTAGGAAATGTACAACTGTTTGGGTGGAATACCGTAGGTACATAATGCTATACTACATGCCTTACATCGAGATGGAAAAATACAGAAAAGATTGTTGACGTGTTTTGTGACACGAAATGGGGAATAATGTCAAATTGAATTGTTGTTCAATTATTAAGCAGACATATGACATTGGTTGAGTATAAATGGCTCAGACGAGAACAAGCGTTGGAATTTATTTCAAAACAACTTTAATATCGTCAATAAATATGGTGAAATGAGGCCAAGCAACAGTTTAGATCAAAAAATTACGTATACTTTCAATTATATATTTCTCGATAATAGTGTTTATGTTTTGCTTTGTCATGCATCGAGAAAAAAATTGATTCACTTTGGATTACTACCAAGACAAAATATAAGAACAAGCTTCAAAGAGTATTTAAAGAAGCATTCTAGAAAAGGACTTAAAACAGTACTCACCTCTCACAAGTGGGAAAGATCTCGCATTTCAGATGCTTCCTTTGGATTACGATATGTTCATGCACTTTATTAAAATATAATGAGGCTAAGTTTACGGTTATTAATTTTTATAAAGGTACCAGTCGACAAAATCAGAACAATTTCGGAATGTTCATACAAAAAGCTCATTATTCAAAGTTGATGCACCATGCGTCTCCACCTATACGATGTTCTACCCTTCTGGGAGGTTCCTGAACCTTTGAAAACACTCTTAAAGACATAAACATATCATCTTGTCAAATTTACATGTTTTGTTTTACATCTCATCTCACGGGATGTCATCTTGTTCTCGAAGACTGGCAGAAGCTGCTGAATATGTAGCCATTGTGGCGATTGGTGCTTAGCGATGAACCTTTCTTAATTATAGTCGATGGTGTTACTACTTGTTGAAGCTGACGCAATGATTCGGATGATTTGGTACTACATAGCATAGTTACGGTGTACTTCGTAGTTGAGACACTAGTTATACTCATATTTTCTTTTAAATCCTATCAAATTACTAACAGAAATCAGGGTGGGTAAGATTCTTCAATTAAAATTTGGGACATAAATCACAAAATCATGAAATTACTACTCCTGGTCAAGCCTTCTTTCACCGTAACTGGGATGGGAATGAAGTGTTGATGTAGTATAATTAATTCCCCCGACTCAGCGACGCCCTCAAAAAGTACCACAGTCGGATATTGCTTAAGGCATTCGTTGGGTTTCTATCTTGAATCTTCGATATTATATCAGGAATTTTCAAAAAATGTCAGGAAAAATGTAGAATTTTGAAAACGAAGTTTAGTGGTCACCTAAATTATTGAAAGAAATTAACACTGGTCGACACTAAATTTGTATTGCGATGCTCATGTGTTGCATTTGTAGTTCTGGATCTCTGAAATCGGCTGGCTACTGGCGTTGGTTGTTTGATTAGGAAAATTCAGATTATTTGGTCACAAAGTAAGAAAAGTATCATCACTTTAACGGCGTTGAAGTCCTTGCATGTTCAGATAAGTTAAAATACTTAGTTAGAACGATAATCTATGATATTACAATATCTATAATCCCCATGAATGTTTTTCAGGCAAAAATAACTCAGAGGAAATGTTAGGTAGGGATGGTTTGATTTCGGTTTGAAACCATGTAGTTGCCTGGTTGACCAAATGATCTGAACTCCAGAACAATTTGGAGAAACTAGAACACCTGCTTTGAACTAATTTGGACTGCACACAAACACAGGACTCTTCGGACTCGTATGGACTAGCTGGTTTATTTTCGTTTTGAAACCTAATCAGTCAATTTTACCAACATTGAATTTGGTAAATAGAAATTTTCAACATTTTAAATGACAGCATCCGTATTCAGCTAATCTAACAAAGAATGGTGATCCCTAGAATCATCACAAACTGCAGACTACAGAAAACTAGATGAGGTGGATAAGACACCTGAAAAATTGTAAAATCGCTCATGAGTCCTTGAAACCTGCTGTTTGAAATCATGTTTCTAAAGATTTCTTGATCGCAGTATTCGGCATGTTCGGCACTTCCCAACATGCAATTAGGTTCAGGTTGCCCTAGTACAAGTTCAAATAAATGCTTGTTCATTCATTTAATAAAACGGATGAGATGAAAACCGTTCGTTGAAGAATTGGCCCTTGAGCGACTGATGTTCCGGAAGGTGACTGCTGAAGAGCAGAAGATGGCCCTCATGAATGCCTTCGTCAGGAACCCAAAGGTCCATCAACAGTATTCGCTCTAGAAAAGGTAAAATGTTGTTACAGACAGGGCTAGCAGAGCGCAAGTTTGGTCGATAAAGGAGATAAAGCCGCAATAATCGGTGACATTCGTCTGTTGGTTCAATCATCAACATCAAGTTATCCTTAAACAGATACGGAGAAGATAGACACGTGCAGGCAGAATCTGTGTTGGGGCCTTCCTTAGCCGTGCATTAGATGCGCGGCTACAAAGTGAACCATGCTGAAAGTGGCTGGGCTCGATTCCCGGTCTGGTCTAGGACATTTTCAGGTTGAAAATTTTCTTTTCCCTGGACGAATGTACCATCGAGTTAGCAATTATATACAATGCAAAATGATAACTCGGCTTCGAAACTCTGCAGTTAACAACTGTGGAAGTGCTTAATAGACTAAGCTGCGAGGCGGCAATGGGGATGTAATGCCAATAATAATAATAATAATAAGAAGAAGATGGTTGCTACGCTCCGTACCATCCTAGATGCAGGACAATAGAATTCTAAGGTCCATCTATTCCCGGGTAGACGATAATAGCTGAATATCAAATGTTGATTAGATAACCATGAGATATGCACATGATTGATATAAGAGATAAAAGATCGAACGACAATATCAATATTTTACACTAAAATATCATGAGGAGATCAAATTATGCTATTTGTAATAAGTGATCAATATCACATGCCATATTGTCTTATCCATAGCATATCTTGATATTTAAAATGATATTTCAGTGCAAATTTTTGATATTGCTTGTTCTTTTATCTCTTATATCAATCAAATCATATCATTTTTGTTATTCTGTTGACTTCTGCTCAGGTTGACTACGAAAATCTCTCAATCTGAATTACCAAAAATGGATGCCCTGGACCTGCATAGATAGCTTTGTCTATCATATTCTGGTAATCACTGAGATGAGGCAAGAATGTATTCTATCATCGTAATCAATGAGTTCTTTTGGGTTGGATTGAACGTGTACCAAATAATTGGCTGCTCTGGCAGCCCTACTGTAAACATGTAACAACTTTCGTTAATGATTTCGCCCACAAATGCAACGGCCTTTGATATGCAGAATAAGGTGAACGAAGGGTCCAACACTCCTCTATATTGATTTCATCTTCATCCAAATCGTTGGAAAACAACACGACCTTCTTCAACTTTACGATAGCAGGCAAGCAGTGGAGACCAAAGCAGTGAAACGAATTTCTTTCAAAGTTCATGCCATTTTGATCCATAGAATCAAACTAGTACTTAAACACTGTTCTGTACCAATGTATGAAAAATTCAAAATATTTTATGCATTTTCAATCCATTTTGATCCAAATCCATTCCAAATTGGATAATCCTTCACAAATTGTTATGTGTCAGGTCATCAATATTTTCTGAGTATACGCCTCCATGATCAGTTAGATATTCCACAGATGGTTCATGCACTTTGAGATCCATAGAATTAATTTAGATAAATTAAATAAGAAAACAAGTCAATTTGATTCAAATGATCACTAAGAGCATGCTCCATTTCTTAAAGTAAAATAGATCTTTCGTTATGCGGATTGACCTCAGGACCTGTACTCAATTCTTGACATCTTTTTTATGGCCTGGCATTGAATACAAACAGTAGTGACAAAACCATATGCAACTGATATCTACTTAACACAAAACATTTGTCTTCAAAAGCCACCCTACACTCTTTCCCACATTATTTGGACACCCCTATTTTTAGGATAACTTTTTTCTGTTGCACTGGTCTTCACCATTTTGTTTTGTGTAGAGACAGGAAGTTTGTGTTTAGAAGACAATGTTTGCTACATTGACACACTTACTCCATTTGTTTATTCATTTAAAATAAATTTGTGAAAATTACTCGCAAGGCATTACATTCCAAACTGGGACGATGCCGCCTCGCAGCTTTATTCTGTGTTCCAGGCCTGGTAGCTGGTCACTTTAGTGACTTGGTCACTCTTTTCGGGCAAGTCACTAAAAGTCTCTTTCGACCTCATGTCACTAAAGTCCCTTTTCTCGCAAAGTCACTATTTTCAACTATTTTGAAACTAGTGATTAAGATTTTTTGAATAAAGCTTTATGTATACGTCGGATGATGCTCTGATCATGCGCAAATAAATTACGGATCTTGGAAAAATGAACGCTCAGAAACTTCGACTTTATACAGTAGGGAAGGTGGGAAGACTTGATTCTTGGGAGACTTGATCCCTTAGGAGACTTAATTCTCCGCTATTTTGCCGAAGAGCTATAATGCCGTGAATTGCATTTCTGTCCCATCTTTGCTGGGTTTCCTATTCATATAGAACAAACATGCGATTCACGGCGTATAATGTATTGTTATAGCGTTTTTATTATAGATCCTCTAGACAAATGATCGTTATGTGGCGAGCATTTTTTTACCAAACAACCTTATTTACTCGTTATTTACTGTGTTGTTTTTAAGAGGCCACGCAAAATTTGAACAACTTCTCCTAATAATGACAAAATGCTATCATTGCTATGCTAAATAGTCTTCACTGATAAAATGCCAACACACACTACATTTTCCGGATAATTGGATTTTGATTTGTTGCCACCTTGAGGAGCTTGACCTATGAGACTTGAGAGTTTGGCAAAAAATTCAGAAAATATAAATTAATCTCAAGCGCTATTTTCTTTGAAGATGTGAAAGGTGTAATGAAGGGTTTGCTCAAAAAATTTTTTGGTTGGATATCAAAGAGAATCAGGCTTCCCAATTTTGAAGATTGCATGCGCTATTAGAATTCCATAGCAAAAATCGTTCATGAATACGCACAGCAAGTTGGAAAATCTGCTAATTTGGAAAAAATATTTAAAAGTTCAGAAGCATGATTCTGCAGGTCGTGCGTTCAATCCCAAGCTGCTTGTACCTTGAATCTTCATAATTTTGCTTCGTTTTCTCAAAGCGATCCGTACTGTTGTTATTTTTGCACTTAAATGATGATAAAACGATGATACTTTTATCCCAGGGAAGTCGAGACAATTTCAATCCGAAATTGTCTAGACCGGCACAAATCGAACTCAGCCACCCTCAGCATGGTCTAACTGCTAGGCTAAGAAGGGCCTCGATCATTTTATACACCTAACTATCATAGCTCCTCTCTCGCTCTCGTTAGTGGAACTGAAATATTTGATTAGTTGGTCAGCAAGATTTCAGATTCACATGATCAATCAGTTGCTGCAATTATCAAAGTCGCCAAGTACTTTACTGAAACTCGCGTACCAAAATTAAGCGTTCTGATGTTATGTTACACCAGGACCTGTCATCAGTTTGCTTTTGTGCTTTTTAACTAAAACAAACTTTGAAATAAACAGCCGTTCAAGTAATTGAGGTAATAAACTAAAGAGGAAGATTGTCGCTGTCGTTACTGGCGATATATATATTTTGCTGGCGAAGCTAGGGCGCTAAATGCTGCTCCAGGAATTGCTCCGAATGTTCCTTTAGAAATTCCTCCGAAAGTTCTTCCAGGAATTTCTCCGGCAGTTCAAGAATTCCTCGGAATTTCCTCCAGGAGTTCCTCGAAAGTTCTTCCAGAATTCTTCGGTGATTCTTTCAAAAGTTATTCAGGAATTTCTCCGGAAGTTCCCATGTGAATGATTCTGGATGTTTGCTCAGAAATATCGAAGTCCTGTAACTTTAGAAATAATTATCCATAGAATTTATCCAAAATTCTTTCTGGGTTCCTTCAAAGCTACTACAAGAACACTTTATAAATTACCCAAACCTACATAAATTACCACGAACTTTTCAGATATTTTTTCTGAATTCCTTCCGAAATTCATATGAAATTTCACTAATCCCTCCTCCCGGAAATTCTTCCAGAAAATTATCCATGAATTCTCGGAGAACTTCTTATGGATATTAAATTGCCAAATCTAGATTAAGAAAATCTCACGCGCATTTCTCTGGGAATTCTTCCAGAATTTCTAATAAACTCCTCAAGGATTCTCCCGGAATGTCGTTTACAAATAAATTATTCTGGAAATTATTTCTCCGGATATTTAGGCACTCCTACCAAATGCCTCAAGAATCATCCTGGAAATTCTTACGGAAACCACTCCAGAATTTCTCCAAGAACTCCTTGAAAACCTTACAGGATTATGATTATGAAAATACTCCGAAAACTCTCCCTTTTTCTTCGGGAACTGCTTTAGGAATTCTCCAGAATTCTCTCAAAATACATACAATAATATCCTTTAACAGAATTCCCAAGAACTCTTCCAGAAATATCGCAAAATGCTCTACTGGGATAGATTTTGGAAGGAACTCCTCAAGGAGTTTCAATGAAATTCTAAGTTCGTTGATTCTATTCACAAAAGAATTTCAAAAAAATTACGATTTTCCAAATGGAATTCTGAAATATTTTCATACGAAATATTCTAGTACATACTGCCGATGAAGTTTTATTAATTTCATTTATGAGGCTCATCTGCTCCTTAAATGAACTATTTTGTACACTATCACCATTTTTTTGTTATGGAAATTTTATTTAGCTATTTTAAATTCAAGACAGTGGAGAACGATTTTTCAATGGACAGCTAATGTTTAAGCAATTTGATGAATGGCTATACCGCCCTCGAATATCAGTCCCATACTGTTTTTTCGCATACTAGATAATAGCCATTGAAATTCAAATCATCTTCAATATAAAACTTTCAAAAATCTAATAAATATATACCTTACTATCATTTGGCTTTGGTTTCAAAACTTCACAAACTATTGCCAACACAATGGCGCTTGTCAACAACATATCCGGGAGTTGTTATTTATCAAATTCTGGCTCATGTTTGCGTGTTAAATGATACATAATACTTAACACGTAATCCTACTTCTCCTTGGACTTTTCAAAGTACTTGTTGCGAGCAAAACATTTCACACTTTTAACTGCGTCGATTGGTATATAACACTATCCAGCTTTCTGCGAGTGGTAATGGCCGCCAACTTGTCTGTGGGCTATCCATATACCACGTGGACAGGTTTTGGCTCGTTTTATATACCCCTTCTCGTAGCGCGGACAATTGCTCATATAAATTTTCAAAAATTTAATGAATCATGGACATTTTCCATACCCTCCCTCCACCGAAGTTGTCACGTGGTATATGGATCGCCTCTAAAATGTCTGTTTTTGGAGTGAACATACAGCCTTTCAGTCACTTAGAGGTACGAGAAAGGAAAAAATAAAGGAATGTAGGGAAAATTTAAATACTCGGCCTTAAAACTTATTGAGAAATAGGATGTAGTTTTCAAGATAGCCTGTTTTTGCGTATCTATAATCACTCTAATAAATTTTAAATTAATGGATGGGGTTTTACCGAGATGCCAAATGCCAACAAAAATCCCATTTATCTATCCAAGACTTTGATTGAACAGATTCAATTGATCACAAATCGTCTCGGATACCCACAACCTCATAACTGTAGATATTGACAAATGTACATACCATGAATTGATATGAAATTATTTCGTTTATCTTTTACAAACAAAATTTTACATTCAAAAAAGCAGCTTGGTGCAAATATGGATCAGTAAATTTGTTGACATTCCATTTGTACAATTTTGAATTGATGGAACTTTTGATGGATTTTGTTTCCTCCAACTGGGGCAGAATTTTTATTATCGTTGTTGAAATCCTGAATAACTCCGGTTATATAAAACATGGGAAAAAATCGGTAGGAATATTATGTAGAGAAAACATTACAAGTACTTACATTTATAGCTATCTCTGCAAAAGAGTTATCTACAAAACCCGCTGACAATCATTGAACTTCATTCGCCGACAATTTCCTCCACTTGCAGGTTTATTGACCTTGCTGATTGTAAATCGTGAAACGATCAAGGTCAATATCAATTCGTACAACGACGCAGATTGGTCTTCATTCCGATAATGGTTGTCACGTGAACAAGCTGCAAGCACACAGAGGCAAAAAAAGTATAAATCAAATAAGGCATGTTTGCGAACCCTCTTTCTTCCCTCGGTTGCCATTCCTACCAACTAACTATGACGTAATTCCGAGCAATGGGGTGAGTCGTCAGCAGAGTTCCTCCGTGCTGCTGCTAAATTACGTGTGTACACAAGTTATCTGCGAAGCAAAACAAATTCAAAACCAACTGGCCACGTTCCGACCATGACTCGCCGCTGTTTTTTCTGCTCATTTCAGCTTTGTGCCTACTATTGACCGAATGGGGTTATGGAAATTATTACACTGGTTTTCAGCGTTTTAGGCTACCAACTAGGTAATAATTGCTAAAAATATATTTTTCCATTTTCAATAAATGTGCTTAGAAAATGTTTGTTTTAGTATAAGGGAGATGCTTTACATTGTCATATCATGTCATATCAGCAATTCATATAGCAATTTTTATCAAACTTTTACACTATCAATTGTGAAAAAAACATTAAATTGATTGTTTTATAAGTCTAGAAAATCTCATACTACTGCCATTATTCCACTGATTTGGGCTTGATTTCAAGATTACTACATTGATTAATTTTTCGTGAACTAGGTTTTTACTGCCATTGCTTCGTACCCTGCACTGATAGCCCCGAACTGCGATAATGACACTCATTATATGGCATATGGCGTATGTGGAGCGTTGTGTTCTGATAAATACGTACTATCAACAGCCAATGATTGAAGCTTATCTCACTCGACGATTATTTCTGTCTAAAGCCTGAGAGCGAACTTTCTTCTGCTCGTCATCTTTCACTATCGAGCGGTTGTTCGTCGATGTTGTTTAGTGTCTGCTACCGCTTATCACTTATCAGCGTGGCAAGGTGAACTGCGGCTGATAACGCTCTCTGTATCCGCGACCGACTGATGCCAGCATGTCTATGTTTGGAACACTGTTGATTAAATACACTCAACGACTCCCTGCATGCAGGGTTACGTGCTCTAACGGTTTAGCGACTTTGTTCCCGTTGCTGAATAATCGCACTGTTTGTACACTGAGTGAGATTAAACTTTCGATTCGTAACCTCTAATCCGCAAATTATTTGCGCCGTAGTGTACGCAACACACCGACACGTTTGTATCATTTTTCTTTCTTTGTCGTCGTGTCTATTAGGTGTACCCGACCGTGATACCGATTCCGCCGTTTCGATGGGCGATTCACCACCAACCCCATCGGTGGCTCCTTGAGCCCCTGGCCAATCTAATGTCGATCACCGACGCTGCCACCTGGTAGCCCACGCAGCAGCCCCACCACCGGGACCGCCACCACCACGGGCCCCGAGGGCTCCCAACATTCGCCAACAGTTCCGGTAGGTGGTTTCTCCTCGACTCTAGCTCATCACAATCATCGCATCTTCGTCGTAGCAATTACAGATATCATAGAGCAAAACAAATGTCGCTAATTACTTAAGGTTTCAACCTATCTAGTATCATGAATAGTAAATTAAATTATATAAATGAACTAACATATTTATGTTCATTCCGTCAGCTATCACGCACCAACACAAAAACCCTCATGCTTTCTTATTGTTGCATGAATTCTCGCCTTGCATGATTTTCTGTACCTCATTCTGTTGCTCGTACGAATCTTCTTCGACAAACATTCGACGGTAACTCAACGTCTCCGTTCGTTACAGGTTCGTCCAGTGGAGACGGTCGTCCGGTTCGCGGCACGTATCATAACAGTCACATCAACCGAGGCAGCGCAATCGAACTCTGGCGGTGCCACCACACACGTGTAGCGGTCCCACGGTAACGCTGGCACACCACCAGTCACGCTCGGACCCTCGGACACCTTCCATAGCTCAGGTCCACCGGTCAGCCCCAACAATCACAGCCCGGTTCGCACCTCCATCGGACGGCGTCGCGACCAGACCGGCGCCGTTCGGCAGACCCGAGGTCCCGTCGGACCTGGCCCAAGGGAGGAGCACCACCAGGTATCAATGGTCCCGCACCGAACAGCGCGCAGTGGACCTGCCCCCGCTCCACCGAATCCAACACTCAAATGTCCCTCTGCCAGGAACGGTTGGAAGACACGCACTGTGCAGTGCCCTCCGTCGAGCATCACAAGTTCTGCTTCCCCTGCAGCGCGAGCATCAAACGACAGGTACGTTTATTCTTCGTTGGTGCAACAAATATCTCTTATCGTATATCAGGATTCTGAGATAACTATAGTGTTAAATACAACTAGGATCCGTTTTCGAGTTCTATGTACGTATCGTGAAATCTTTGGCTACTTTCGATCCAAACTTAATTTTAACGGAATGTCTTTTATGTGCAAATTGAGAATTTGTTTGTTAGTACTCGAATTAATAGAATGCCGAATATATAGTTCAAAGGTATTCTTGTTGCTGGACTAAACTTTTGAGGTAAAGTCCAAAGGATGTTAAAACAGCTTCAAAGACTAACAACTCTTTAATTTACTGGTGGAATGAAGCACATCAATGGAAATAGACCTGCGCGATGATTTAAATTTTACGGCGCGGCGTTACGCCGTTGATTATCGGCAACGGCGCGGCGTGGACCAATTTCAAGCGTCAAAAATTATCCGGAACTTCCAAAATACCTCCACGAATTAATTTTTCTACGTCTTCCTGGACATTCCTCCAGATATTTTTCGGAAGTTTCTCAAGTTTTGTCCGAAAGTCTTTCAAGTTCTTCTCCAAATTTTTGTCCTCAGTTCCTCAAAATCCTTCGGAAGTTCATCCAGGAGTTCCTACGAAAATTTCTCCAAGTTCTTTGAAATTTCCCACATTTCGTCCGGAAATTCCTCAGAGTTTCGTCCGTAGGTACCTCAAATTTTGCCGGAAGTTCCCCAAGATTTCGTCCAGAAGATCCTCCAGAATATTGTCTGGTTCTTCCGGAACTCCTTCGGAAGTTTATCCGGGAATTTCTCCGGAAGTTCCTCCAGGATTTCATCCGCAAGTTCCTCCAGGATATCGTCTGAAAGTTCTTCAAGATTTCATCAGGAGTTCCTCAAGATTTCGTCCAGATGTTCCTTCAGGATTTCATCCGGAACCTCAACGATTTTGCCGTAAGTTCCTTTGATTTCGTCCCGAAGGTTCTCCATAATTTCGTCCGGAAATTCCTCCAGGAAGTTCCTCCAACTATTCGTCGGAAGTTCCTCCAACATTTTGTCCAGAAGTTGCTCCAGGTTTTCGTCACAAAGTTTCTGCAGGATTTTTTTCGATAGTTCCCCAAGCTTGATCAAAGTTACTCCAGGATTTCTGTGGAAGCTCCTCCAAGATTTCGTACGGAAGTTCCTCCAGAGTTTCGTCCGAAAGTTCATTCAAGATTTTGTCCGGAAGTTCTTCCAGGATGGCGTCCGGAAGTTCCATCAGAAACTCCTCCGGAAGTTCCGCCAGGATTCTTCCGAAAGTTCCTTCAATATTTTGTTCAGAAGTTCCTGCAGCATTTCGTCCGGATGTTCCTCCACGATTTCGTCCGGAAGGTCCTCAACATTTCCTGAAAGATCCTCAATATTTCGCCCACAAGTTCCTCCAGGATTTTGTCCAGAAGTTGCTTCAGGATTTCGTCGGAAGTTCCTTGAATTTCGTCCAGAAGCTCCTGCAGGATTTCATGCGGAACTTCCTCAACGATTTCATCCGGAAGTTCCTTCAGGTTTCGTCCGGAAGTTCCTTAATTTCGTCTGGAAATTCATCCAGGATGTCGTCCGGAGTTCTTCCGGTATTTCGTCCAGAAATTCCTCCAACATTTCGTCCGGAAGTTCCTCAAACATTTCGTCCAGAAGTTCCTCCACGGTTTCAACCAGAAGTTGCTCCTGGTTTCGTCCGAGAGCTCCTGCAGGATTTTTCGAGTTCCTCAGGACTTGATCCGGAAGTTTCGTACGGAAGTTCCTCCAGATATCTAGAATTTCCTCCAGAGTTTCGTCCGGAAGTTTCTCCAGGAATTCATCCAGAAGTTCCTACAGGATTTGGTCCGAAAGTTCCTCCGATTTTGTCCGGAAGTTCCTCCATGATTTTGTCCGGAAGTTCCTCCAGGATGTCGTCTGGAGTCCCTCAAGAAATTCCTCCGAAAGTTCCTCCAGGATTTCGTCCAGAGTTCCTTCACCATTTCGTCCAGAAGTTCACGGTTTCTCGATATTCCTCCAGGATTTCGTCGGAAGTTCTTCCAGTATTTCGTCGGTTCCTCCGATTTCGTCGGAAGTTCCTTCACGATTTCGTCGGAAGTTCCTCTTGGATGTCGTCCGGAAGTTCCTCCATGATTTCTTCGAAAGATCCTCCAAGATTTTATAAAGAATTCCTCCAGGATTTTGTCCGGAAGAACACATTTCATGAAGATCCTCCAGGATTTTGTCCAGATTTCCTTCAAATTTCGTCTGGAAGTTCCTCAATATTTTGTCAGAAGTTCCTCCAGGATTTCGTCGAATACCTCAGGACTTGTCTGGAAGTTCCTCAGGTTTCGCCAGAAGTTCCTTCAGGATTTCGTTTGGAGTTCCTCAGGTTTTTCAAAAGTTCTTCCAGGGTTTTCTTCAGCAGCCTCCAGGATTTTGTAGTTTTCGTCCAAGTTCCTCCAAGTTTCTCCAGGTTTCGTCCGTTAGTTCTTCTATAAATTCCTCCATTTCCTCCAGAATTTTGTTCGGAAGTTCTCCAGGATTTCGTCTGGAAGTTCCTGCTAGAGTTCCTACAGGATTTCGTTCGGAAGTTTCTCCACGATATCGTCCGTAAGTTCATTCAAGTTCGTTTGGAAGTTCCTCCAGGGTGTCATCCGGATGTTCTACTAAGAGCTCGTCTGGCAGTTCCTCCAACATTTCGTCCAGAAGTTCCTCCAGGATGTCGTCCTTAAGTTCTTTCAGGATTCCGTTATGATGTTCCTCAGGATTTCGTCAGAGTTCCTCCAGAATTGCGTCCAGAAGTACATCCAGGATGTCATCCAGAAGTTGCTCAGGTTTTCGCCCTAAGTTCCAAAGGATTTTTTGGTAGTTCTCAAAACTTTATCGGAATTTTCTCAGGATTTCGTGTAGCAGTTCCTCCAGGATTTCGTACAAGTCGCTCCAGGAATTCCTGCGGAAGTTACTCAGGAATTCGTCAAAGTTCCTCAGGAGTTTCTCAGGATTTCGTCCAAAGTGTCTTCTGGATTTCGTCCGAAGTTCCTTTAAGATTTCGTCCAGAAGCTCCTGCGAATTTCATCCGGAAGTTCTTCAGGAAGTCGTCGAGTTCGTCCTAAATTCATCAACATTTCGTCCGGAAGTTCCTCAAACTTTTCGTTCAGAAGCTCCTCAACATTTCGTCCAGAAGTTCCTCCACGGTTTCGTCCGGAAGTTGCTCAAAGGTTTTCGTCCAAGAGTTCCTGCAGGATTTTTTCGGAAGATCCTCTAGAATTTCGTGTGGAAGCTCCTCCAGGATTTCGTGTGGCTCCTCCAGGATTTCAGGAAGTTCCTTCAGGATTTCGTATAAAGTTCCTTCAGGATTTTGTCCAGAAGTTCCTCCAAGATTTCGTACAGAAGTTCCTCCAGGATTTCGTCCGGAAGTTCTTCCAGTATTTCACCCAGGATTTCCTGGGTTTCGTCCGGAAGTTCCTTCGCGATTTTGTCGGAAGTTCATTCGATTTCGTCCGGTTCCTCCTGGATGCCGTCCGGAATTTGCTCCGGGATTTCTTCGAAAGATCCTCCAAGATTTTTTCCAGAAGTTCCTCCAGGACTTTCTCCGGAAGAACCCCAACATTTCGCGAAGATTCTCTAATATTTCCTCCGGATTTCGTGCACAGGTTCCTTCAGGATTTCGTCCGGAAGTTCCTCCAGGATTTCGTCCAGAATTTCATCTGGAAATTCCTCCAAGATTTCATCGGAAGTTCCTCCAGGATTTCTTCCGAAAGATCCTCAAGATTTTGTCCAGAAGTTCCTCCAGGATTTTATCCGGAAGAACCAACATTTCGCTCGAAGATTCTCAATATTTCCTCCCAGTTTCGTCCAGAGGTTCCTTCAGGTTCGTCCGGAAGTTCCTCCAGAATTTCTTTCAGAAGTACCTCCAGGATTTCGTCCGGAAGTTCCTCCAACATTTCGTCCAGAAGTACCTCCACGATTTCGTCTAGAGTTCCTGCAGGATTTCGTCAGAAGTTCCTCCAGGCTTTCGGCCAAAAGTTCTTCCAGGATTTTGTCCAGCAGCTCTCCAGGATTTCGTTCGTAGTTCTTCTATATTTCGTCCGTTAGTTCTTCTATGATTTCCTCCATTTCCTCCAGAATTTTATCCGGAAATTCCTCCACGAGGTTCTCCAGGATTTCGTCTGGAAGTTCCGCAAGAGTTCCTACAGCATTTCGTTCGAAGTTCCTCCGATTTCGTCCGTAAGTTTATTCAGATTCCTCCGAAGTTCATCAAGTTTCGTCCGGAAGTTCCTCGAATTGCGTCAAGTTGCTCCAGGATTTTGTCCGAAAGTTCCTCAGGACTTCATCCGGAAGTTTCTCCAGGATTTTGTGTAGAAGTTCCTCCAAGAATTCCTGCGGAAGTTCCTCCAGGATTTCATTCTGGGCTTGTCGGATTTCGTCCGGAAGTTCCTCCAGGATTTCACTTAGGAAATCCTACAGGATTTCGTCCGGAAGGTTTTCTTGAAAATCATTGTTTTGCGGTATCATTTACAAAAAGAGGACGACTAAAATTTTCTTAAATTTCTGGTGTTAAATCGGGATGGATAAAATCGTTCGGAAACGTGATAAAATCCGGGTAGACAAAATCTGGGAGTACAAAATCGGATCAACACTGTATACGAGAAAAGCAAAAGTGTAGTACCTTTGAAATTTCAAGGTCCTAGGTCCGATATGAAAACTCGGAAATGAGAGATCCACGATACAATTTTAATTTAGGGATCCGATGATATGACAAACTTGAGATTTCAAGAAATTAAAATACTAAGTAAACACCTTAATATTAGGAAAGTAATCCAGATAATTCAAGAAAGATTCCATGGAAAAGTTCAGATGTTTTTGATGAACTGTACGCTAATTTACATATTTTAAATGAAAATAATGGAAGAGCATCCAAGGAGATCATAAGACTGCCAATTTACGGACATCTCCTCTGGTATCATACACTAATTTTAATTACGTAAAATACTTATTCAGAGAAGGGTTCTAAAACAAAATTAAAAACAAATGATTTGAGGAATGGGTTGAAAGGCCAGAAAAGTCCTTTACGTACCTAATAATAATAAGCCTTTTTCAGAAAATTGAAATTATACAATTTTATAATTTATATACATGTCTTATCACCTATAAAACTTAGTTATTCATCCTGCAATTCTATTTCCTCCCCGCAGGGCTCTGGCGCCGAGTGTACTGTCCGAGTGGTGAGAATTGCCCGCTGGCCAACTCGACGATACCGTGGCGTTCATGCAGGCGAAATCGCCACCATCCTCGGCGAGGCTGAAGGTGAAAAGGAACGAAACGTAGAGCCGCCACCACCAGGCGCATCATCGGCACGATGTTGGAAGTTCTGCCGCTGCCAGTGGTGATGAGTCGATGACGTCCTCCTACCGTTACTTGTACTTAACAATAACAGCAACAACAACAGGCAACAGCGAGATCTACCAACAGGACGTGGCGGGGTTCTGCTGCTCCGTCTCAACAGCAGCTGTACCGTCATCCCCCCACCACCGGCAACAGCCTCAGCAGCAACAACAGCAGCAGCATGGTCAGTTGGTTGTGGCTGCGTCAGTTATTCCACTGCTCATCACTTTCAGCACAATCCATTGTTTGGGAGTTTGGCAATGCCGGAACTCATAGAGAATTTGATGAAAACGGACATTTTTCCATGTGCGTTTGTGGGGCGTTAGAGAATGGTCCAACTTTCGCAGCGAAAGTTTGACTAGTTCTACAAAATTTATAGGTTTAAGTAAAGAATCTCTGAGGGATTTGTCAAAATTGTTGGTAATGCCAGCAAGATGAAAGAAAGAGAATTTCCAGTTGAATTTCTGGAGAAACCTTCCGAAGCAACTTCCAGAGAAATTCCTGGAGGAACTTTCGGAGGCATTCCTGGAGAAACTGGCAAATTGGTAGAAAGTTTACGAATCGATTGATATATAAATCATTAAAATCCATTGAAAGATAAAGGACCTATTAATGTTACAAATCTTACATGATTTCGTGACGGTCTCCAGTTTTGAAATTCTCATTTGACACCCTGTATCAGAGTCTTCCCCTTAGACGTAGTTTACCGCCAACGGGGGTGTCATTGGGCCAAAATGTGGTATGCTCCAAGTAAATGTTACAATGCTCTAGTAGTTAGCATTGGAATCAAGTTTTAATTAGTTTGGTACAAGCTTGAATAATAAATTTACCGCTGTGTGGGGAAAAAATAATGAATTATGGAAATTCTTCAAAGTTATATGTTGTTCAAAATTGGCCCATTCTCACCCCGCTCAGGGGGTGACATTGGGCCAAATGAAATAGTTCAGCGATGACGATGAAACGATTCAATCGTTCATTCAAAATAATTGCCTACATTACGGCTCTTACCAACTATGTAAGGCAAATCAACTGAAGGCTTGGCCCAATCTCACCCCTTTTTTTGCGTGCATTGCTCGTTGCTACGAAAAACCAGAACCGTTATATAAATATTAATAAAATTCGATAAAACAACAACAGATTATCGTAACATGATAACCAGGTATCCATCGATCTAAAAACTAGTTATGTAATAGATTTGTGGGGCATTACTGACACTATTTTAATACGGGTTCATTCGCTCGATTGGTAGTTTAATATTTTCTGTTTTAATGATTGCAAGGTATAAATGGTTTTATGCACATCTTCATAAAACAGTTTTATTTTACGAGGTAATTATAGTTCATTTTTTGACATTGTATTCCATTTTCGTCAAATTGTACCTGACCTGCATTATAAACCGTTGTAAATAAATTGATGAAATTAACAACAACGTATTAAGAAGCTTTTACAAACAAAGGCATGCAATTTTAACTTCCACGTCTGTTTCGGCACTAAACTTTGTCATTAGATTCCAATGGTATAATAACAATATTACCAATTTCTTATCATAGCCCCTAATACGTGCTTCTTCGGGCGAATCCCATCGAGCACGTTCCACTGCGTCGTCGTCGGGCGTCTGCATTTGAAACGTTTCTGAACTTCATGGCGGTAAGTGCCGGAGGATTTATCGGGTAAGGAAACGTCCACAAATTACGTAACGCTTTAAGGGGGGAGGGGGGGTTAAGTTAAGTGTGACGATCCATACAAAATTTTCAGAAGTTTCATACAAAAAGTGTGACATAGGGGGGAGGGGGGGTTGAAAAAGTCCAATTTTTGCGTTACGTAATTAATGGATCTTCCCTAAACGTGTTTGTGATTTGGATGCAGGCATGGCATGGCGACCGGACCAAACCGAAATCGTGACTCTTGTGGAGCTACAGCGAGCACGACACGGCAATAGGACAGGCTGTTATGGTGCAACGCAGTAATAATGCTACGAACTTCAGGAGCGACCCAGCACCAACGGATACCTCTACATAATGCGCGAGCAGGAGCAAAACAATACATAATGTACAGTTACACGGAGATGGCGGAATGTAGGTTATCGAGCGAAGGAACATGATGATGGAAAACAACATACCTACTATACACGACACGGCGAAATATGCGTGGATTAAAACAGACTGGTTCCGTTGGGGATGGATGGCTGATCCGGGCACGTTCGGTTTGTTTGTGTAAATACACACAGCATACAGAGTATGTACGTTGAATGGCTGCTTCCCTTGAATTGTCGTGATTCCGAGTGGAGCAGCTCGCTTCAATGATGCTAAGACGTCTGAGACCGTGAAGGGGATGGAAAAGTATCGATTTTAGTTGACCACAACCAACAGAACGGTGTCACGACTCGGAATCGATTTTTTTTTCGTGGGGTGTTGATGATGACACACACAATCTGGCATTCAGTTACTGCATGATATCCATCAATTTTTAGCTTAACGAAGGCGTACAGTCAATTTTGATCAATTGGGAAACTGTATGAATTATTATGTTTTAATTATTTGTAAAACATACATTACAGAAGTAATTTTAAGCAAATTGCAAATAAACAAAATTTCTTTCTTTTTACGTATTGTTTCCAGTTTCTTTATGTTAACTAAAATAGAGCAAATTACTGATTAAAAGCGAAAAACTCAAATACAGTTATACATTCACACGTGCAATAATGAAGATTGTACTCTTAAGATCCACAAAGTATTTGCTAAAAATGATATTAGTGGAATAATACTGACTGCATTGCAGTCAATGATGTAATTTAGAAAATCTAAATGCATCAGAGAAATATTTGTGCCCTAATGGAAAAATAACTAACAGTAATCAGTCTAATAGAGTGAGTGAATGGCTGTCAATGACTGCCAAATGCCTTCGTAAATGAAAAGAAATATTTCTGCAGATTTTACTTTTGTTTCCTCCAGTCCATAATAGTTCGTAGCGTTGTGCACAATCCTAGCCGTTGCTGCTAAAATACCAAACCAGTCCAGAGGACCGGTTTGGAGGTGCTAACTAAGAACCGTGACACAGTCCGTCGGTGGCAGTAACCGTGTCCAGCAAAACCCCAACGCGCTCGGGTTGTTACGTTTGGAGCAGGTTTTTTGTCGTATTCAATTTTAACGAACAGGTTATGTTCGTTTTTTTTTTCCTTTTTGAAAGTTGTTCTTGACTTGACGATAACTTTGCACGCGAAGAACTTGTTTTGGAAGCATTTTTTTCTGTTATTGAATATTTTCTCTCAGGCTGCCTTCAGGTGGGCTGCACACTCATAAACCGGTCATGTGATGCGAAAAGGAATGACGACGCAATACGGCGGGGGAAAGACATGACGTTGGTGTGACCAAACGCGGTGGATTAGGGTAGCTTTTTTTTTAATTTTCGAAAGGTTCCAGTTGGCCGCTAGGCCCTTTCACTTCGTTGGGGTTTAAATGGTTATACGTGTTTCATTTGAGTGCATGACTGTCGAATGCAGGGGATTACCGTTATTCTAAAATTATTATTTCGTTTGTTTTTTTTGTATGAGTTTGTGCAAAGAGCATGATCGTTCAATTCTATCAGAAGATGAGCGATATCTTGCGAGTTAATAAAAAGAACCAACTGCAGGGAGCATTAGTAATTTAGAATGCAGTTAGCACATAAGATACAAAGGGTGATGGTTTATTACTTCACATTAGAAAAGCGCATACAGTTAAAAAAGAGTCGTCAGATTAAGATGCCATTTTATAGCATCTTCTATTCGATAAGGAAATGTTTGAAAACATTCAAAAAGCCACCCTAATAAACTGCCAAACCCACCAAACCGCACATACCGCTGACTCATTTCGAGACTATGAATATGATGATTGCAATTTTCATTAAATAATGTCTCAGATGTGAAAGGTAGGCGAACTTCTTAAATTTTGAAATCAAACGATAATAAACACAAAATTATCATTCAACCTAACCAATACCAGCTAAATGTCAACAGCTCCGTTAAACGTTCTTTTTAACATTATGGCTTAGTGGTAAGAAGAAAAATTAGTTCAAAAAGTAACGCTAAATGCTTCAAGTCAAGATACGCTTTTCAAACGATTCTTATTCGCTGACAAATATTTATCAATTGATCATTTTAATGCGAACTCTCGTGTAAGTGTTGCCAATTCTCGATTTTCCTACAATGCCTAACGCACTAGACACAAAATCATGCAATTATCGCTTTAGAAACCCTCCAATTAACTATGAAATAACCAAACAGAACATTGCAAGAAATTGGAGGGAATTCTTGCATACTCAGACTAAGTTATACAAAGATCCGTTTGTTAATCTGAATCTGTTATGCTTTTCAGTCGAAGGTAGTGTAAGCAAGGCCTGGTATATAAAATTCTGAACACTTCGACAATCAATCAATTGATTAGTCGCTTACTTATGACAACAACATGATGAAGGCATTACACAAAGCGCAGAGATTCAGCCGCCGTGTAAGAGGAACGTTTTAGTAGTTTGTGATATTTTAAGACTTCACTGGAAGATGAATGTCCGGAATTTAATGAGGACAAGCTTTAACAAAAAAACATTTGAAATTGTATTATTATTATTTATTCAGCCTTAGGCCGGAGTGGTCTCCGCAATATATAGTCTTCCGTCTTCCGAGCGTCCTAAAAGCAGGTTTCCGAGCGTTTTAAGAGGAGGTTTCCGAGCGTTTTGGAAGGAGGCTTCCGAGTCTCTGGAAATGAGGCCTCCGCACCTCTTGAAAGAAGGATTTCAAGCCTCTTAAAAAGAGGCTTTCGAGCCTCTTGAAAGGAGGCTTCCGAGCCTCTTGAAAGGAGGCTTCCGAGCCTCTTGAAAGGAGGCTTCCGAGCCTCTTGAAAGGAGGCTTCCGAGCCTCTTGAAAGGAGGCTTCCGAGCCTCTTGAAAGGAGGCTTCCAGGCCTCTTAAATGGAGGCTTCTGAGGCCTCTTGAAGGAGGCTCTGAGGCCTCTTGAAAGGAGGCTTGAGCCTCTTGAAAGGAGGCTTCCAGGCCTCTTGAAGGAGGCTTCCTGAGCCTCTTGAAAGGAGGCTTCGAGGCCTCTTGAAGGAGGCTTCCAGGCCTCTTGAAGGAGGCTCCAGGCCTCTTGAAGGAGGCTCCCGAGGCCTCTTGAAAGGAGGCTTCCGAGCCTCTTGAAGGAGGCTTCCAGGCCTCTTGAAAGGAGGCTGAGGCCTCTTGAAGGAGGCTTCCAGGCCTCTTGAAGGAGGCTTCTGAGCCTCTTGAAAGGAGGCCTGAGCCTCTTGAAGGAGGCTTCCAGGCCTCTTGAAGGAGGCTTCCAGGCCCTCTTGAAGGAGGCTTCCGGGCCTCTTGAAGGAGGCTTCTGAGCCTCTTGAAGGAGGCTTCCAGGCCTCTTGAAGGAGGCTGAGCCTCTTGAAGGATGCTTCCAGGCCTCTTGAAAGGAGGCTTGGGCCTCTTGAAAGGAGGCTTCAGGCCTCTTGAAAGGAGGCTTGAGCCTCTTGAAAGGAGGCTTCCAGGCCTCTTAAATGGAGGCTTCCAGGCCCCTTGAAAAGAGGCTTCCAGGCCTCTTGAATGGAGGCATCCGGGCCTCTTAAAACGAGACTTCCGGGCCTCTTGAAGAGAAGCTTGCAGGCCTCTTGAAAATAGGCTTCCGGGCCTCTTGAAAGGAGGCTTCCAGGCCTTTTGGAAGGAGGCTACCGAGCCTCTTGGAAGGAGGCATACGGGTCTCTTGAAAGGAGGCTTCCGAGCCTCTTGAAAGGAGGCTTCCGAGCCTCTTGAAAGAAGGCTTCCGAGCCTCTTGAAAGGAAGCTTCCGAGCCTCGTGAAAGGAGGCTTCCGAGCCTCTTGACAAAAGTCTTCTAAGCCTCTCGAAATGAGTCTTCCGAGCCTCTTGAAAAAATGCTTTGAGGACTCTCAAAATGAAGCAAAATGAGCTATTTGAGGAGGCTTCGTAGCCTCTTGAAACGAGGCTACTGAGCTGAGTCTTCATGCCTCTCAAATGGAGGCTTCTGAACTAGGGTTGGAATAAACCAAGTTTCTTAACAATCTGGGTTGATCAACACTCACACGCGATTACACTTTTAAATTATCCATTGATAGAAACTCGTTAGCGAGTAAGATACGTTTAAAAATTTTATCTTGATTTGAAGCATTTACCTTTAGTTTTTGAACTATTTTTCCTTCCTACCACGAAAACATAACGCTTAATAAAAGATTTTACGGAACTGTTGACATTTAGCTGGTATTAGTAAGGCTTTTATTTGATTGATAATTTTGTTCAAAACTTGAGAAGCTATCGCCGGCGACAGCAAGTCAACTATTCTTACTTGATATTTTTCTCAAATGGTCGAGTTTCCGCCAAACCACACCAAGCGGCTTTTCAACTGATTTAAGATAGGTATTTTGTTCGTAGAAGGAAAACGGAAATAATATCAATTCATAAGTACATTTGTTGTAGGATAACGTTAGCCATGGAGGAGTTTTGTCTTAAGGTTTTTAACAGTAAATGACAACAGGTGCTTCTCCGGGAGATTTTTCATACAATCAATGATCTTTTCTTAAATTTGGCCAATTTCATCAGTGGATTGAACGGAATTAGTAACATAGTAGAGTATTTCTCTTAAAATCGGTTCACGCCTTAATGTCAACGGTTCACGCCTCAACGTCATTAAAATGAAGCGCAGGGAAAGACATTCTAATTTTCGGTTAAGTTTATTCTTCATTATTCTTTTTGAATCTTCCGAAGTATGTACTTCAATTTGTTTTTCAAATCTGCTGTACCACATGTTGTTAATCATTTGATTATTTTAGAGTCATTCAAAGTCTCTCTGAATAATTCTGAATATTTCGAAATCATTCACTGTAAAAAAAACGCCGGCATGAAAAAAAATATAAATCAACTGAACAAAATCGAGTTTAAGGCAGTTTCAACCCGAGAGAAAATTTGGTCGGATTAAAGGCTAGATTTAAGGTCCCCACGTACTTTAAGGCTAGTTCACACATTAGGAACTTTTCTGCAAATTTCGCTCCCATGTGTGTGGACGAGATTTATGGGATTCCGTTATGAAATATTAGAAATTCGGCTTGATTTAAAATACAATCCGGTGGAAATTGGTTAGGATTTTCGCCACAGTCCCGCTTTTTGGGAGCACATGAGAACAAAATCAATTGACAAGATTCCCGAGGTGTGAGAGTCAATTTCAAACGAACTGTTAAAAGTGTCTCCAAACCAACATGACGTCACGATTTCAATGGAAACGTTAAGGGCTGTGACGTCATATGCGCGCGTGCACGGTAAAAAAAACGACTCAGCCATGCTTTCGCTAATCTATAGATTCCACTATCTATAATTGGTACTTCTGATTATTGTTGTTTTTTTTAAATGTTCATAACTGGAAAAGTCTAAGAGTAGATTAAAATAACATTTCAAAATCCCTGTTTTTTAAAATTGATAGATGCGTAATTTTCTATTTCTATTTATAAAATAAATAATAACCCGGAAAATGAAGCTCTTAAATTTTATCACAAGGTTTTTTGACATGTCCGGTTTTGCAATCGCGCTTGTCCCGTTTTCTCACCGAAATGATCTGGTCAGCCTATTTAAATGATACCTCATATGCATTTTTTTGGATTTAAATTGACACAGACTTCTGAAACATGTGAATATCGGGCATCCCTCGGACATAATAAATCAGTAGTTGGTTGTGACGATAAACCGGTCTCTTTGCACTCAAATTAACAAAATTGATGTAAATAAATGACAAAAAAAAAACAATCGACTTCGTGAGATGTTAATTAAATGAACCTCAACGTTTGGCGTTGGATTGACGCGGAACTGAAGTGTTGTCGCTAAAAAGCTCTCATCGTGCACACATTAACCATGCACTCAGCTGTGATTTGCGTCACGGAAAATTTACCCAGATCTATGATCTTGGAATTCCCTTTCGATTATCTACAGTGATTTACAAAAAGATGGCATCGATACAAGCAAAAATGAATTGGGGTTTGTTTAACAGGAGAAAAAATTATAGAAAGAGGCAACACAGTGATTACGTGAGAATTCATCCCTTCTCCCGTAATAAGATTTGTTTCATACATTTTTTGTGAGATTTTGTGGGCTTTGGAGCATTTCAGTACCTGAATTAAAATGTGATTCTGCAGGCAGCTCAGTATTTGACGTTTGAGCCGTTTAATTAAGATCAAGTCGTCCGGATGTTATCATCTGTAGGTGTTAGTTGCAATATTTTAAATTTTATTGCTACACAACTTCGACGGTTGAATCGATGGGCATAATTTATTTCTTTTTTTTATCACAGAAGGCACAAATCATGCAAGGACAGGCCCCTAATCGATCCCTGCCTAAAAGCACTGGATAACAATAAGTAACGCGAGAGTTGAAAAATGAACTAAATATCAGCTTATTTTCATTCGATAGATCTCAACAGATCTTCAAGCCAACGGAAAATTGCTATGATTCCAGATTTGAGCATTATTCGGAAGCAACGAACTGCTGAGGCGACCACGTTAAGTCTATTTAATTGCATTCAATAACATGTTATTGCCAACCATTTTATATTGCATCTACCATCAACGATCACATAGGGGAAATGATGGCTTTGGCAGGTTTTGTTCTATTATTGTCAGGCTCAAATTTGGCCTAAACATTCTTTGCATATCAAAGAATATTGTGGCCAAATTTCATATAATTTGGTCGACAAAAACCCCCCTGACAATAATAGAACAAAACCTGCCAAAGCCGTGTTTTCCCCTATTCACAAACTCTAAAAAAATTTAAAAAAAAAAAACGAACTTTCACCACCGATAACCGGATCCCCGTCGGCAAAATGTCCTTCGTTTAGCTAGCCGCAAAAAAACGAATTCCTCGCCAATTTCTGTTCTTGCTCCACCATTCCTACCGCACTGTTTGGCCATTGAACTCCCCGTCCGCAACAACAAATTTCCACCATTACCACCACCAAAGCCACAGACAGCCCAACAATGGAAGCATGTGCGTGTTTGTGAAGGAAATTCGTTCTACACACGATCCATTTCACTTTATCCTCTGCGCGCTCTATTTCCGTTCCCATCGTCACGAGCGAATCAGCAGCCATGTCGCTTGCCCCCCCGTGACCCACCCAGCCAGCCCACCGCGCAGCCTGCTCAGACCGACCCACTATCGCCACCCAACCAGTCAGCCATGACCGTCGGTCGTAGTCGTCCTTGGATTGTGTGGATTTTTTTGCGAACTCTCACTAGTTCTTTATGGTTTATTGTGTATGCCTTTGCCTCTTCTTGTTCTGGCACAACTACTGGCATGCAATCTGCACCACCTCTACCAGAGCACGGTGCTCGATTTGTATATAAACAGCAGTTAAAATTATGCCGTTTTTTTACGTTCGCCATGTAGACATGAATCGCTCCGTCTTTTTCCTTCATTATTCTGCGGCCCCCGTCAGGTTGTGTGTGGGTTGGTATATTGGCTGCGCGAAGCCCCAGTACATAGCAGTTATAAATTCTCCGCCAAATACCAACCGGTCGTTCGAGTAACCAACCCCCCTCGGCCCAACGACGACGCGTTCCGTCCTGTCCCGACAACCAGTCAGTCAAGTTTTTCGTGACGTGAAACTCCGCACGACCAAAACGACCGACCGGTTGTCATCGTCGTCACGAGGCGGGCGGCAGTCTCCCCATTTCTCGCTAAACCGGTCTCCGCGCCACACACTTGAACTGATGGACGGGACCATGCACACAGCCCCAGGGCCACGCAAGTGTGCGAGCGTGTGGGGATTGTGTAAGAAGCAACACAAAAAGGCCAATGTGGAACGCCGCGCGACGGGTCTCCCATCTCGCCTCGATCCGGGGGGAAATGCATTGCGCAGATTCCCCGCCGATCGGATGGGTGGGATGACGGTGGAGCGTGTCTCGTTGCGGACGGTGTGGGTCCGCGGAAGGGGGACGTGCCTGACAACGGCACTATGGCCGTTTTCTACATTAGAAAGCATAAACTACAGAAACTACTGGTAGCTTTGAGTGATATTTTCGTTGGCTGCATTGGCGCAGAACTAGGAAAAACTTAGAAGTTTATTACGTAGGTATTCATATTATGTCGTTGTTACAAAGTTACAAGAAAACTTAAACTCTGTTTTTGAAATAAAGACAACACATTTCATAACACATTCATAATTTTCCACATAACATATTCATATCTGAGTTTTCAGAACATTGTTAATTAATGTCCAGGGTGGTTTAATATCCGGAAAATAGGCAATTAACTTTGATTGAATTGGAAGATCGTTCAAAAATCGAAAATATTAAATTTGTATTTGAAGGGTTTAGAAGATACAGACCTTTTCTGCAATACCTATATTAATATAATTTCTTCTTTTTTTAATGTAGCGAAGGATCATAAAAAGTTTTACACTTCGCATTCTCGAAACTAAGTTTTTGTCGTAACTCAGTTTTTTTTATTTAAAAATATATCTGAATCGACTGAAATTGCTAATTTTGCCTTCTGGAACTTGCATGGTTCTGGATCACTCATGCAGTCCCAACCCTGATGTGTTGTTGTAAAAATAAACAATTTGAATTTGTTTGACCATTTCAGTGATAATAAGTAAAACGATTGCCTACTTCGTTTTTCTCATACAAGGTCAAATATTTATTAGATGTATGTAAAATGCAAAATGGCTTCCATATAAGGAGTCAGTTTTGATCATTGAATGCAGTTTTGATCACTGTTCAAATAAGCGGAAAATAGCATGCCTAATTGTTTAGAATGTAATTTGATACAGAATCGCTAAAACTATTAAATCTGAATCATGCATTTCTTTTCTTCTATTGGCAAAACTTTTTTGATTTAGATATAGCAAATTCCACCTTAGAATATTAATATATTGGAGCAATTTGCTCTGCTTTTAAGTTAAAATTATTATTTATTACGGGGAACCATTAGGGGTACTATAAAGCATCTGTTACCTCAGCCCTTCAGACAAAAAAGGGAAGAACTAGATCAAGCCAATTTTCCCATAAAACAGCTGAAAAAAAAAATCAATAAATATTTTTAAATAATCAAAGATATCTTCGGAATAATCTAAAATTTCCGCTTGAAAACATAACTTTTATACCCAACTACCGTTCTTCCCCGCAATTCCCTTTATTTTAAGGAAGAAGCGCGTGGAAGAATCGAGATCGGACAACAGCTTCTATTACCCAGCGCATGCAGGAATTGTATTTATCAAAATGTAAACATTCGGTATCTCCGTAGATTTGTTTAGTTCTTATTCTTCCCTCGTTATCGAAGATATTCGTTTATTTCGCTTTATTTCATATACCTTCTTTATGATTTCTTTTTCACTTGTCAAAACATAATGTCCGATCTCGGTTCTGATCGAATTTTTACATTATTCTTATTCTTCCAGACCAAAAACAACAAAACATGGGGATTTACGTGAACGCCCCTGTTGTGCAACGTTACAAATGTAAGTGAAATCTATTTAATCCTTGCCGTATGTACGAATAATACACTAAATCTAAATATATCCTCGTAAACTTTTCGCTTACCGAAATTCAAACACCAGAAATAAAACCCAAATAACCCATATTAGATAATCGAAAGTTACTCACTTTCGTTGCTGTTTTTTCTTCTCAACTGCAACGGTCACTTTTCGCTATCTGCAACTTGCTCGTCTGTATTCCTCAAATCCGGCCGATTGCGCAATGTGCAATCTTGAACTTCAATCGGCATCTGTGTCGAAAGGCGTATCGTCATAACGGTAACCGGAGCGCACCCGCCGCGTACATAATGGTTTCTTATGTATCAACAACCATACTCAGTATCAACAATATAGCGAAGCATAGACCGCCAGCAATAGCATCAGCCGAATCATTATCATCGTCAGATGGAATATAGTATTTGAAGCGGATGTTTTGAAACCGCGCGCACTCTACCGCCCACCACAAGGTGGCACGCCGGCCGCCGCTGCTGAGCCGCCCTTTTCGTGGTTCTCGGACACATTTTTTTTTCTCTTACCGCGCAGAACTGAATTATTGCAGGTCCGGAACCGCGCGATGTGGAAGCGGCAAAAGCAAAACAAGCGTGATGGAATTCACAACAATCAAAGCAAGCCGCCCGCACAGTGGAACATGGCTGATTTTTAGAAAAAAAACCTAATTTTTGCAATTTTGAAATGTATAATTATTTATACAGTCGACTCTCTACATCTCGATGTTCTATATCTCGATATCTCTCCTTATGTCGATGGTTTTCTCAGTCCCTTCAATCTACATACATTTGAGCTTTCTACATCTCGATAACCTCCCTATCTCACTCTCCTTATGTCGATATGTTCAAATTTTTAGGCTACTAGACCATCTTTAGAAAATAACAAACACAATAACAACAAGAAAACGACATATGTTTTGTTGTCGTTTTTCATAGCAACGAGCTTTTTTGGATCTAGCAACCATTTAAATTTTCCTTCCATTCCTCGATCTCTCCCTATCTCGATGGTCCCTTCAATATCGAGATGTGGAGAGGCGACTGTAGTTCTTTTATTTCGTCCAGTCAATCAATCTGGATCTAATTAATTTGGTCAATTGGTGATTTTATCATTCTCCCGTATCAATAACTTTCGCGAAACGGAATATTCCGGCTTAGGGTAAAATGCCCAATAGTGGAACCCTTAGTAGCGAAATTCTGCTCTTCCTGGCATAAGGAGTGGAAATTTTCAAAATATTAATTCAGTGTGATATCTGATATCAAGCTCTGCATCTCCTCTTTACGATACCTACATAAAACACTCAAATACTCGACGTTATTCGTTGAAATTTACATTTCAAAGTCTGACTGAATTCACCCTATAGTAGACCCCCTGGGGGTCCATAATAGGAAATTGCTTCCCTATAGTCAACACTTCATTTGATTTTTATGTTCCGTTTCGGGACGTTCTTTCTTCCTATTATGGACCCCCCAAAATATTCCTATAATGGACACTCTCGTGTTTATTTTTTAAAGAATTGTAAAAAATCATCTAATTTTACTTTCCATAGCATTTCCAATGCATGTAATCAAATCATAGGACTGTAAGGTAGGTTCTCCCGATGGAATTTCATAGCAAAATGTTTACATTGTGCTGTAATAATGCAAAAATGGCTGGAGGGTCCACTATTGGTTGCGGGTCAACTATTGGGCACTTTACCCTAATTTGTTGAAAAAAATCACAAAAGTGAGAATCAAATCAAACTGCGCTCCAATTGACATTTGACGTCAAAAAAATTTTATTCGCTCAATTGATTTAAGGTAACTTCCCCAAAGAACCCATATTTTTTGACGCCTCTAAGTATTTTTAAAATTTAAAACAAAAAATCAAAAAAGTGCTGTTTTTCAAGATTGGCCTAACATTTGCTCGATTTTAATTATGCATCGGGTGAATTTTTCAGGCCGGTTCACACGTGCAGCACTTTTTCGGCTTTTGTTTTTGATTTTTGAAATAGTTAGAGGCTTTAAAAAATATGAGAAAGTTGACTTTAATTTGAAAAAAAATCGATTGAAACGAGATCGAGACAATCAGGCAGTTGTATATACAAAATCTAGGGGAACTGCTCATGGATTTCATCTCATAAAAAATAAACCAATGGAAAGGAACTTGTTTTGTTTCTTATTTTTGTGATTTTTTTCAGCAGTGAGCACGCATGTTTACAAAAAGAAGCGACGAAATTAGTGCCGTATTTCTTTGATTCGCGATGAGATAAATATATGTTCAGTGAGATGGAGATCGGAACGTTTCCCCTATTTCTAATTATTAGCATTAGCATTGTTACGGTGTAATCCGTGGATTGGACATTAGTCATTCTCATGTTTTTCTTTTGAAATACATATCTAGAATGCTGTCAGGGGAGGGGAGGGTTCCTTAATTCTAGTCTACGATAAATCGATGGTAAATCTTACTCTGTAACACATCACGTTAAGGCGTCTACCCGGTGTTATGGGACACACTATCTATTACTAATCATTGGGATGATTATATAATGAAGATTCGGGTTTCGTAGAGTTAAAGCTCTTGAGTATTCCTTTTAGCTATGTAGGTTTTCTTTTCGCCTACGCTAAATGGAGAAGAACTATAATTAGTATAATGAAAAATTTATTTCTCCATAATAATTTCCATCAAAATTTGAAACGGTTTGTGCTAAATCAATTTTGATTTAAACCACCTTGAATTTTTAGAGGAAACCAAGACCATGAGAGCAAATCAGATGAGCGTTGTGCAGCTAAATAGATTTTTTGAACCACCGTATTACACATACACAGTATTACATAACATTATAACTAGTCGTTGATGATGGACGATGATTGATTCCAAAAATAGACGATGCATTTATGATACATTCGGCATGTATCGTCTTCCACCATAGATTAGATGGCACACAACTACTCTCATTAATTAGCATTGTATATTATGCCTAACGGGATATACCCAATGATCCAACGTGATCCAACCATAATAACCCAGATTTCGCATTTCACAAAAGTGATCACACTTGTCCATCATTCAGCAGTATCACGTTTAGCCTCGCTAGTGAGGTTATGACCTCTAACATGAGCATGAGCATGATGACCGTGCATTTCGTAGTTGCTACTCCGTGATCGACCAGAACAATCGCAATTGCACAGGGAACCAATGGATGGAAGCATGGGATATGCTCCCCAACCTCAATGTGTAACAGTCCGAGAGCTCTAGTATTTTGGATGGTCGATAACGGCGCTGGCCACGTCCTCACGGTCATCGGGATGGGAAGGAATTGATGATGCAGTCACTCGCCCACTGCAAGCCGAGAACACCACCGCCACGAGTTCCTGCGGAATTTTATTGGAATCTGGGGTTAGGTTTTACGGCAGATGTTCGTCTTGGTTAACGGGTTGCCAATGTGATAGTAATGAAAGGGTGGAGTATATTCTAATTGGATGCCGAAACGAGCTTTTTGGCTCATTTCGAATTCTAACAGTTACTTGCTAGAACTAATCAAGTTGTAGGTATAGGGATAGAAGATGGAAACGGTATGAAAGCCCATTTCCAGTTCTAGCGATTGCTAGAACATGAGAATATATGAAAAGATACAAAGTAGGAGGAATGGAACGGGCCTGGGATTGAACCCACGACCTCCTGCGTATGAGGCAGAAGTGGTAGCCGTATGATCACCAAGCCCGTGAGGTTATGAGCTCTAACGTTGGTAAACAGGGAGTGCAAGCCCACCTACAAGCCCACGGCCTAGCAAGTGGCTCTTTGCTCCATGGTTCTGGCTGCTTACTACGACCAGGTTCTTTATAGTTACACCCAGGTTTTTTTTACGCGGTTGGAATTCATTAATTTCTCGGTTAACCTGAACTTTCACAGCTTTTCAAATACCCTGTGAATTTTCTTTGATTTTTTGTGAATTTTTTCGTGGGGTTAACTCATTGTTTCATTGACGCTGAAGGTCTTAAACGACTAAAACCAAACCGTGTAAAAAAAAAACCTGGGTGTATAGCACTTATGACCACAGCTGAGACACGTGTAATAGGTCTATGCTTACCGAACATAACGACTAACCCAATTTTAACTTGGCCTCATCCAGCACCTTCTTGGCCAGGGCTGACAATAGTCATTCTCTTCGTACGAAGAAAGCAAAAAAAATAGTCTTCGACATAACATTGCACGACGCAATGCCTATTCGGTTTCTGTACGCCGCATGTTAAAGGTAATCGTTCCGCGAAAATATGACGATTTCTTCTAAGACGAATTAAGTACTGTCCATTTAATTCCACCAGTTAATTTTCGTTATCTTTGCAGATACGTATTTCGACCACACAGTTGTGGTCGAAATACGTATCTGCAAAGATAACGAAAATTAACTGGTGGAATTAAATGGACAGTACTTAATTCGTCTTAGACGGTTTAATACATTCCACTAAACGAGCTTAATATATTTTTCTGATGACGATTTCTGTCGTCACTTCTTCACATAATTGATTTCACGTCATTCCAAACAGACTGGTTAAAAACATAATGGCGTCTCTAATAAACAAATAGTAGGAACTTTGGTAGCATAAATATATCGATAACCTCCATACGTTACTTCAAATTCATTATTGCAAAGGATTAAACAAATCTTTGCATGGTAGCTGCCGCTTGAAGAATAATGGTATGCATTCTTCGTTCTTCGATGTCGTCATGACGATTTGGTTGCAAAACGAAAGCTAAAGTCGTGCGCGTCATTGACGATGCCTCGAGTAGCAATGATGACACTTCAACTCGTCGCTATTGTCAGCCCTGTTCTTGGGTTTCACCAGGGGTACTTGGAATGAAGCAAACTGTTTGCACGAAAAACCTATTCGCAACCAAATTGCGGTATCCGGAACTTCGAAGTCACATTGATCTCTCAGTGCGTCCATCATGTTTCCTGCTTCGATTATCGCATCCAGTTTTTACACTGAATTACCGAATTACCGGGCTCTTACCATGACCTTATCACCCAGCACTGCCTCTGTCAACTTTTTATACGCGGAACTCTTCCACGCAGCAACCTGCTTCAGAACGAGGATCATCTCGCCCTTCTGCGTTCCATGGTCGTCTTCAGGGCATGGGTGTAGTTCTTATCGTCAGTCTTGACTTGACAATAATTGCCTCGACTCCATGGATCGTAATTCTCACTCAATCTCACGAGCAGAGGATGTTCACTCATGCAGATTTTCACCGAGAAATCGTTCAGCGGAAAAGAAAAAAAGGTATGGTGAGTGATTACCATTTTTCGCTCACTACAAGCGACGCGAAAAGTGGGTTTTCTCGTTTTTTTCTCAGAGTAGCCAAACAACCTACCCACTGTAAGCAGTTGATGTGGTGGTGTTACTAGAGTGAGCGCATCCTTACACCAATTTTGTTGAAGCCTTAGATTCAAATTCCGTTGCGGTCATAGATGTAATTGCTGACCGAGAATTTTTGTGAAAGTTGAGTGAGGTGTGAAAATGATGACGACATTTCACTAAAAGCTTAACACTTTTTATTCGAATGGAAGATGTTTCACCATAAACTACGAAGAAATATTCTCCTTCGAACCAAAAATCGCTTGATTTTGCATCATCGGAACGAAATGTTCGAACTCTATGCTTTCTCTTGGACGGCCGTTAGAAGATGCATCCTTTTTTCTACGGGCACTCCCCTCCTTAGCTGCAGACATTTATTGACAGCTCCTTTTCCTCGGCCAGAAGACGAATTATCTCCTTACTGGGCTCCAAAAAAAGCTTCCATTCCTGCTTTGCCACTACGGCTGAGGCAGCATACATGATCGCTTTCATGATGTCTGTGATAACATCCGCCATCTCCTGGACTCCGCCCTTATTTAGGTACTAAGTTATTGTACCTTTCAACAAAATGACAACTTTCATGATTATTTTCCAAGACTCTCATAGATCTGTTAAATTTATCCGCAGTACAAATAGCACGTGCAATCAAAGCATTCACCGACAGAATCCACCACGTGGCGGCCACATTTTCAAAAATATCGAAGTAGCTATTTTTATGGAGGTACGTTTTTCTTAGGTGATCAGCCGCTTATTTTTTGTTACGACCAAAAATAAGCGGAGGAGTAGATTTTTTATGAGCCGTACAATACCTACCACGTCAAGATATCTCTATCCCTACAAAACGGGGTTGAGGAGATCAAAGTAAGCACGATCCCTAGTAGCACAGTTCAGATCGATTTAGTTGCAGCAACATTAATGTGACTAGATTTGGTCGCATATGAGTCACAGTGACTGGTATATGAGAAGTGTGCTACTCGGGATGTCCTTCCACCATACTTCTTCTTCCGGCTGACACTAATGAGTCTAAGTAGACGAACTCATCGACCACTTTGATTTCGTCACCAACGATACAATTTCGTGATCGTTCGTAACACGCTGATGGCCACTCCGATTTGTTTAGTTTCCTTCATTCTGCTTAGTTTACATGATGCTCTCTAAAGCGATGCTGAATAGATAGACACAATAGCCCATATCCTGAACATTTGGCTCATTTCGAAGCGTATGGCGAACAATTGCGCTCGTTGATCAAGATACAACTTTGTTCTGGTTAAGTCTCTCCTTTGAAACTTTGGCTATCGCATGAAGTCTTTATTGCCCATTGGTAAGGCTTCAAATGTTAGCTTCAACGCTAACATCTACTACAGGTGATGTTCGATACAACGTACCTCCGATATAACGTCACTCGATATAGCGTACATTTTCTGCCGATATAACGTACACTTTGAAAAATAATTTTAATGAATGATTTGTTTATCGGCTCTATCGGTCAGTCCTACACAAAGTATGAGGGAGTAGATAATCGAAAAATAATTGAAAATCAACAAATTGGAAGCCTTCCGCTAGGACGCGAACAAATATGAAGCGATATAGTAAAATCTGTTTCAATTATGAAATAATTTTAAATTGGCTAGTTATTCAGAAAAATAGTAAACGGTCATGAACATTCATGTTAAAATCACATCTCACGCAATCTAATTTTATCACCTCGAACCGTTATTGTGACTGTTTTCTTCAAATAACACGATCCTCAGAATTCTCACGAGAATTTGTAAAATATAAAGTTGATGAGATTTTGAGCATGTCTGTTTCGAACAAATCTCTAGACAATATTGAGAAAAAGTTCTGTCATAGTCAGAGCTGATTTATTTATTTATCATCAGACTAAGGCCGGAGTGGCCTGTGCTGCACATAAAAGACTTCTCCATTCAGCTCGGTCCATGGCTGCACTACGCCAACCACGCAGTCTGCGGAGGGTCCGCAAGTCGTCCTCCACCTGATCGATCCACCTTGCCCGCTGTGCACCTCGCCTTCTTGTTCCCGTCGGATCGTTGTCGAGAACCATTTTCACCGGATTACTGTCCGACATTCTGGCTACGTGCCCGGCCCACCGCAGTCTTCCGATTTTCGCGGTGTGAACGATGGATGGTTCTCCCAACAGCTGATGCAACTCGTGGTTCATTCGCCTTCTCCACGTACCGTCCGCCATCTGCACCCCACCATAGATGGTACGCAACACTTTCCTTTCGAAAACACCCAGTGCGCGTTGGTCCTCCACGAGCATCGTCCAGGTCTCGTGCCCGTAGAGAACTACCGGTCTTATGAGCGTTTTGTAGATAGTCAGTTTTGTACGGCGGCGAACTCTATTCGATCGGAGCGTCTTACGGAGTCCAAAGTACGTACGATTTCCAGCCACTATGCGTCTCCGAATTTCTCTGCTGGTATCGTTATCGGCGGTCACCAGTGAGCCCAAGTACACGAATTCTTCAACCACCTCGATTTCGTCACCACCGATAGAAACTCGTGGTGGGTGGCTCACATTGATCTCTCTTGAGCCTCTTCCTATCATGTACTTCGTCTTCGACGTGTTGATGACTAGTCCAATCCGTTTAGCTTCGCTTTTCAGTCTGATGTAGGCTTCTTCCATCCTCTCAAAGTTACGTGCCATGATATCAATGTCGTCGGCGAAACCAAAAACTGGACGGACTTCGTGAAAATCGTACCACTCGTGCCAATCCCTGCCCTTCGTATTACTCCCTCCAAAGCGATGTTGAATAGCAGACACGAAAGACCATCACCTTGCCGTAACCCTCTACGGGTTTCGAAGGGACTCGAGAATGCCCCTGAAACTCGAACTACGCACATCACCCGATCCATCGTCGCCTTGTATTGTATCATATGCGGCTTTGAAGTCGATAAATAGATGATGTGTGGGCACATTGTATTCGCGGCATTTCTGCAATACCTGACGTATGGCGAACACCTGGTCTGTGGTAGAGCGTTCACCCATAAATCCCGCCTGGTACTGCCCCACGAACTCTCTTGCAATTGGTGTTAGTCGACGGCATAAAATTTGGGAGAGTACCTTGTAGGCGGCGTTCAGCAATGTGATTGCGCGGTAGTTGCTACAATCCAGCTTATCGCCCTTTTTGTAGATGGGACACACGACACCTTCCATCCACTCCTGCGGCAGAACCTCATCCTCCCAAACCTTGGTAATCACCCAGTGCAGCGCTTTAGCCAGTGCTTCACCACCGTGTTTAAACAGCTCTCCTGGTAGTTTGTCAGCTCCAGGGGCTTTGTTGTTTTTCAGCCGGCCGATCTCCTCCTGGATTTCCTGGAGATTCGGAGCCGGAAGTCGCATGTCCTGCGCGCGTGCTCCTAGGTTCATTACCATACCGCCACCGTTGTCTGCCATAGCCCCATTCAGGTGCTCTTCGTAGTGCTGCCGCCACCTTTGGATCACCTCACGCTCGTTCGTAAGAAGGTTCCCGTTTATGTCCTTACACATATCGGGCTGTGGCACGTGGCCCTTACGTGAACGGTTCAACTTCTCATAGAACTTTCGTGCGTTATTAGCGCGGTACAGTTCCTCCGTCTCTTCACGGTCTCGATCTTCCTGTTGGCGCTTTTTCCTCCGGAAAATCGAGTTTTGTCTGTTCCGCGCCCGTTTGTATCGTGCCTCGTTCGCCCTCGTGCGGTGTTGCAGCAATCTCGCCCAAGCTGCATTCTTCTCCTCAACTAACTGCTCACATTCGCCGTCATACCAGTCGTTTCTCTGATCCGGAGCCACCGTGCCTAGTGCAGCGGTTGCGGTGCTTCCAATGGCGGATCGAATATCTCTCCAGCCATCTTCAAGAGATGCTGCGCCTAGCTGCTCTTCCGTTGGGAGTGCCACTTCCAGCTGCTGCGCGTAGTCTTGGGCTAGTCTACCGTCTTGTAGCCGCCCAATGTTAAGCCGCGGCGGACGACTCCGACGCGTGTTGATCACCGTCGAGAGTTTTGAGCGCAGACATACTGCGACGAGGTAGTGGTCGGATTCAATATTCGCACTGCGGTAAGTGCGTACGTTCGTGATGTCGGAGAAGAATTTACCGTCGATTAGAACGTGGTCGATTTGGTTTTCCGTTTCTTGATTAGGTGATTTCCATGTGGCATTGTGGATATTTTTGCAAGGGAAGAAAGTGCTTCAGACTACCATTCCACGGGAGGCGGCAAAGTTGATGCATCGTTGGCCGTTGTCGTTCGATACGGTATGCAGACTATCCGGTCCGATGACCGGTCTATACATTTCCTCCCTTCCTACCTGAGCGTTCATGTCACCGATGACGATTTTGACGTCCCGCAGTGGGCATCCATCGTATGTCTGCTCCAGCTGCGCATAGAACGCTTCTTTCTCGTCGTCGGATCTCCCTTCGTATGGGCAGTGCACGTTGATGATGCTATAGTTGAAGAAACGGCCTTTTATCCTCAGCTTGCACATCCTTGCGTTGATTGGCTGCCACCCATTCACGCGTTGGCGCATCTTTCCCAGCACTATGAAGCCGGTTCCCAGCTCGTTGGTGGTGCCACAGCTTTGGTAGAAGGTAGCCGCTCGATGCCCGCTTTTCCACACTTTCTGTCCTGTCCAGCAGATTTCCTGCAGCGCTACGACATCGAAGTTGCGGGGATGTAATTCATCGTAGATTATCCTGTCGCAACCTGCGAAGCCTAGCGACTTGCAGTTCCATGTTCCAAGCTTCCAATCGTGATCCTTTATTCGTCGCCTAGGTCGTTGCCGATTGTATCGAGTCGTATTATCTTCTATGTCGTTCGTAATAGTTGTTTTTAAAGGCGGCTTATTGGGCCTGCGCAAACCTCCTGTCTCGTCGGAGGGCCGTCGTGTCAGTGCTGTTTAGCGTCCCACCTAACACCAGGACTTGGGCTTGTGCGCCTTGAGCGGCACACGGTCGCTTTGGTGGGGCCTACTTGCGCATACATGCAGCTTTTTATAGAGGTTTAACAGGGCCCACTGTCAAACCCCACCACATCCTAGGCAGGCGCCACAACTCGCAGATGGCCTGGGGAGGGATCGTCAAGCCCTTGGACATAGTCCCTGCTGCCCCCCTGCAGTCAGAGCTGATGTTGGGTAGCTTTTGGCTCTAAGTCAACCAATATTGAGTAAGGTATTGGTATTGTAGATACAAGCTTGATATGCGCATCGTTTTATGATTTTTTTTAAATTTAATCCCAGAGGAAACGTCCCAGAGAAGGAGTTCCCGAAAGAATTTACTATTTACTAAAATTTTACTAGTATTTTGTAGATGGATTCCTGCATGGATCTTTAAATGAAATTAAAGAGGAGTTACCAAATCAATGCCTGAATAAATTTCGGACTGAATTCATGATGGAATTTTCAAATAAGAACCTGAAGGAATTTCCTTAGGAATTCCTCAGAGAGTTTCCAACGGTTTTTTAAAGGCATTTCAGAAGGAATTACTGAAGGAATATCCAAGGAAGCTTCTAAACGCATTTTAGAAAGAATTTCTAAACGATTTTCGGAAGTATTTCGAAATAGAATTTCAGTAGATATATTTATTAGAGTCTCCTACGAAATTTCAAGATTCCTCCAAGAATTCCTTCAGAAACTCCCCTAGCAGCACATTTCAATCAAATCTGGTTACAACAACTTGTTTGTGACCAAATTCGATAACATATAAGTTCCGGAAACAGATTTGAAACATGTGTGCTACTCGTGTCCCTCAGGAACTTCTTCGAAATCTCTTTCTGGAAATGTTCCAGAAGCGCCGTCTTTAATTTTACCAGTAATTCATTATAAAACTCCTCCGAAAATTCCCCTGAAGAACAATCCAGGAATTGCTTCGGAAACATGAAACGGATCCTGTAATTCTTTCGGAAACCTTTCCAGGCCTCTCTCAGAAATCAATTCAAAACTTTTCTTTAGAAAATTTATTAGAAACGCCTTTTAGAATTCCTTCTGCGGTTCTTTTAAAAATTCCTTCAATTGATTTCTGAAAAAATCCTGTTGGAATTCCTTTAAGAAATGTTTGACTAATCCGTTTGAAATTCTATCAAAACATTTTGTTGGAAATGCCTTCATGAGTGCTTTCCGATATTCTCTCGGGAATTACTTCAGAAATTCCTTCGAAAAATCCCAATTGAAAACTTCTCAGGTGTGAAAAGTAGGACGATTGTCGTTGACGATAACTTCTAATTTTGGAATTAATTGATAATAAACACAAAATTATCATCTTAATGTAAACCTTACCAAAATCAATTGATTGTCTACAATAAAGCTTAATATGATGTTTGGCATTGTTTTTTGATGTTATGTGTAGAAAAAAGCTCAAAAAGTAACGATAAAGGCTTTAAATCGAGATACAATTATCGAACAATTCTCACTCGCTAACGAGTTTTTATCAATTGATTATTTGGATATCATAGTCGAGAAAATTTCCAACCCAAAAATTTCCTATACTGGGAACGAGCGGGCCCGCAAAGTTTATCTGTAAATATTTTACACTAATATCTAAGTCTCGATTCTCCTCTTGTGAATTTTATCCAACTTGTGCCGCAAATTATCCACTGTCCGCTCATATTGTGTAATCAGGATGAAGTTGTAGTCGACAACTCCCGCCATCCGGTTCGCCCTTTGCGCTGTGCAGTCTCGGACACGGAACGTGCTCCACCGTGAGTCATTCAAGCCGTTGCAAATGGAGAAATGGCACGTGCTTTTGTTTTGTTTTTCTCTGGGCTGTGAGAAAGCTTCATTACTGCTGCCGGCACGTAATGTTTGTTTTTGCTCCATTCCAATCCAATAAGACATTCCACCGCATAACGGTCGCAACTCGACCAGTTAGTGTGAAGGTTAGCAATGCCCTTTATTAGCTGAAATATCTTCAATTTCGACATCCACTGACTCCACAATCATGGGTCAAGCACTAATATGAGTCATTTCCATTTGACCTACATGTAAAATGGAGTGATCAACTATTGTTACAAAGTGACCCATATATGTGGGATCAGCGTACCAAAAGTTTATTTTTGTAAGACATCCTCAGGATGATTAATAAAAATAAGAAAATTGCCTGGAATTACGGATTGTAAAGTGAGTGAAAGTTGGTTGCGCGATTTATCAAAAAAGATAAGTTTCGTATCAAACTTTAGATTTTTTTTAATGCATCAAATGACATTTCGGTAAAATTTACCGAATTATTTATCAGATTAAGACCAGTCACCACGTTCTACTCACGTCTTAGCGTTTCTCAACAATTCTTCCGAGCAACTTCCTATTTTCATTACATATTTACTTCGTTTTTTTTCAGTTCTATTAGGCGGCTTCCGTGACGAACTACTTTTTTTCCTTTTAGGTGTCTCGCGATTTTGTCACGTTTCAAACGGCACCAATATACATCACCGAGCCAAGCAACAAAGGTCCACGCGTATAATGTGGTTATTTTTAGGCAACTCATTCAGTTTTTTTTCGTATACTGCTTTCGTCTATTACGTTCACCCTTCGTGGCTCGCATATTTCTTTACAACGACCACGCCGAGTCCGTCGCGCTTTTATCTGTCTTTCCGTTTTTAGATTGTTATTGTAGATTCGTCGTAGGTAGCCCCCTCTTCCGCGTGGCAGTCCCTTCCGCTGCTCCAGGTATAATTCGGTCAAAAAATTACGCCATTACGCGCTGGTTTGTCGGTTCGACAGCAACGTGCCTAAGTGCTTACGAAAGCGGATTCCATATGGCAATGTGCTTCCTGGCCGGCCACTCGCCAAGCTTACTCAGCGCAGCGCGTCAACCAGCCTGCAGCCCCTCCTCGTCATTGGTGTTTGATTACACGATTCTTCAATATTGAAATGGAAATGCGCTAAGGGTAGATGTATCAGTTGTGGGCATAATCAAGTCAGAAGTTAGGAACAAGTCCACGAAATATTTTTAACGTATAATTAGTAGTTCATTGTTGATGTGGCTTTTTGTGAGGTTTAGCTTAAGCTGTGCATACACTGGATTCGCTTTTCACGCGGTTTGATTTTGGTTCTTCGGATTTATTAAAACATTGCACCCCATAAAAAAAAATCGAATAAAAATTAAGAGGTATATCGAATTGGAATCCAAGATTAGGATAGCCTAAATGTAGATCACTTATGATTTTTGATAACCAATTCTGATCATCATTATGACGTGTAATCTAAACCAGACATATCGCACAAATCATACCACATTTGTGCTAGCTGATAACGGAATACCATTTTCTGTGATAACAAGCTCGTATCTTCACAAAAATCATACTCATTGGCACCCTAATCGATACCCACTACTGGCACTTCTTCCCTTCAGAATGGTTCGCTCTGCTCCCCACCGGCTATGTTTACGAGCAGGTTGATGAACGAAACCCTCAGTTCTGCGCTGTGTTTGTCTGCACCTTGATGATGAATAATAATATATAAATCGTGATCGTGGAGGTCCAATTCAACATTCAAACCGGCATCCACCGCCGCCGACGACGATGTTTAGGTTTGCTGTTCGGTTGGGGAATTGTATGCATTACGTCAGCAGAAGTGTAAAGCCAAGCACTGCCGTCCGTTGATGTCAGTCACTGAGACAGTGAGGCAGCGTGTCATCGTCAGCGCGCATGATTCCTATCATTCATTTTGGTACCGCCGGCCGCCGCCGTAGGGGAAATGTACAACTGTTTGGGTGGAATACCTACGTAGGTACATAATATAGCTATACTACATGCCTTACATCGAGATGGAAAATACAGAAAAAGATTGTTGACGTGTTTTGTGACACGAAATGGGGAATAATGTCAAATTGAAATTGTTGTTCAATTATTAAGCAGACATATGACATTGGTTGAGTATAAATGGCTCAGACGAGAACAAGCGTTGGAATTTATTTCAAAACAACTTTAATATCGTCAATAAATATGGTGAAATGAGGCAAGAAACGGATTTAGATCAAAAAAATTACGTATACTTTCAATTATATATTTCTCGATAATAGTGTTTATGTTTTTGCTTTGTCATGCATCGAGAAAAAAATTGATTCACTTTGGATTACTACCAAGACAAAATATAAGAACAAGCTTCAAAGAGTATTTAAAGAAGCATTATAGAAAAGGACTTAAAAACGTACTCACCTCTCACAAGTGGGGAAAAGATCTCGCATTTCCGAATGCTTCCTTTGGATTGCGGAAATTATGTTCCATGCACTTTATTAAAATATAATGAGGCTAAGTTTACCGGTTATTAATTTTTATAAAAGGTACCGGTCGACAAAATCAGAACAATTTCGGAATGTTCATACAAAAAGCTCATTATTCAAAAGTTGATGCACCATGCGTCTCCACCTGCCCATACGTGTTCTACCCTTCTGGGAGGTTCCTGAACCTTTGAAAAACACTCTTAAAGACATAAACATATCATCTTGTCAAATTTACATGTTTTGTTTTACATCTCATCTCACGGGATGTCATCTTGTTCTCGAAGACTGGCGAAGCTGCTGAATAGTAGCCCATTGTGGCTTGATTGGTGCTTAGCGATGAACCTTTCTTAATTATAGTCGATGGTGTTACTACTTGTTGAAGCTGACCGCAATGATTCGGATGATTTTGGTACTACATAGCATAGTTACGGTGTACTTCGTAGTTGAGACACTAGTTATACTCATATTTTTCTTTTTAAATCCCTATTCAAATTACTAACAGAAATCAGGGTGGGTAAGATTCTTCAATTAAAATTTGGGACATAAATCACAAAATCATGAGAATTACTACTCCTGGTCAAGCCCTTCTTTCACCGTAACTTGGGATGGGAATGAAGTGTTGATGTAGTACTTAATTAATTCCCCCCGACTCAGCGACGCCCTCAAAAGTACCACAGAGTCGGATATTGCTTAAGGCATTCGTTGGGTTTTCTATCTTGAATCTTCGATATTATATCGGGAATTTTTCAAAAAATGTCAGGAAAAATGTGGGAATTTTGAAAACGAAGTTTAGTGGTCACCCTGAAATTATTGAAAGAAATTAACACTGGTCGACACTAAATTTGTATTGCGATGCTCATGTGTTGCATTTGTAGTTCTGGATCTCTGAAATCGGCTGGCTACTGGCGTTGGTTGTTTGATTAGGAAAATTCCGAGATTATTTGGTCACAAAGTAAGAAGAGTATCATCGCTTTAACGGCGTTGAAGTCACTTGCATGTTCAGATAAGTTAAAATACTTAGTTAGAACGATAATCTATGATATTACAATATCTAAATGTCCCCATGAATGTTTTTCAGGCAAAAATAACTCAGAGGAAATGTTAGGTAGGGATGGTTTGATTTCGGTTTGAAACCAGGTGTAGTTGCCCTGGTTGACCAAATGATCTGAACTCCAGAACAATTTGGAGAAACTAGAACACCTGCTTTGAACTAATTTGGACTGCACATAACACACAAGGACTCTTCGGACTCGTATGGACTGGCTGGGTTTATTTTCGTTTTGAAATTTTTCCTAATCAGTCAATTTTACCAACATTGAATTTGGTAAATAGAAATTTTCAACATTTTAAATGACAGCATCCGTATTCCAGCTAATCTAACAAAGAAATGGTGATCCCTAGAATCATCACAAACTGGCAAACTACAGAAAACTAGATGAGGTGGATAAGACAACCGTGAAAGAATTGTAAAAATCGCTCATGAGTCGCCCGGAAACCTGCTGTTTGAAATCATGTTTCTAAAGATTTCTTGATCGCAGTATTCGGCATGTTCGGCACTTCCCAACATGCAATTAGGTTCAGGTTTGCCCTAGTACAAGTTCCAAATAAATGCTTGTTCATTCATTTAATAAAACGGATGAGATGAAAACCGTTCGTTGAAGAAATTGGCCCTTGAGCGACTGATGTTCCGGAAGGTGACTGCTGAAGAGCAGAAGATGGCCCTCATGAATGCCTTCGTCGAAACTAGCCACAAGGTCCATCAACAGTATTCGGCTCTAGAAAAGGAAGTAAAATGTTGTTACAGACAGGGCTAGCGAGCGCAGTTTGGTCGACAAAGGAGATAAAGCCGCAATAATCGGTGACATTCGTCTGTTGGTTCAATCATCAACATCAAAGTTATCCTTAAACGAATACAGGAGAAGATAGACACGTGCAGGCAGAATCCTGTGTTGGGGCCTTCCTTAGCCGTGCAGTAAGATGCGAGGCTACAAAGTAAGACCATGCTGAAAGTGGCTGGGCTCGATTCCCGGTCTGGTCTAGGACATTTTCGGGTTGAAAATTTTCTTTTCCCTGGACATGAATGTACCATCGAGTTAGCTTAATTATATACGAATGCAAAAATGATAACTCGGCTTAGAAACCCTGCAGTTAACAACTGTGGAAGTGCTTAATGAGTACTAAGCTGCGAGGCGGCAATAGGGGATGTAATGCCAATAATAATAATAATAATACATAAGAAGAAGATGGTCATGTGCTACGCTCCGTACCATCCTAGTGCAGGACAATGAATTCTAAGAGTCCATCTATTCCCGGGTAGACGATAATAGCTGAATAATATCAAATGTTGATTAGATAGCACCATGAGATATGGACATGATTGATATAAGAGATAAAAGATCAGACGACAATATCAATATTTTGCACTAAAATATCATAAGGAGATCAAATTATGCTATTTGTAATAAGTGATCAATATCACATGCCATTAGTTTGTTCTTATCCATAGCATATCTTGATATTTAAATGATATTTCGGTGCAAATTTTTGATATTGTTGCTTGTTCTTTTATCTCTTATATCAATCAAATCCATATCATGTTTTGTTATTCTGTTCATGACTTCTGCTCGGGTTGACTACGAAAAATCTCTCAATCGTCTGAATTACCAAAAAATGGATGCCCTGAGACCTGCATAGATAGAGCTTTGTCTAACCATATTCTGGTAATCACTGAGATGAGGCAAGAATGTATTCTATCATCGTAATCAATGAGTTCTTTTTGGGTTGGATTGAACGTGTACCAAACCGTTGGCTGCTCTGGCAGCCCTACTGTGAAGCATGTAAACAACTTTCGTTAATGATTTCGCCCCACAAATGCAACGGCGCTTTGATATGCAGAATAAGGTGAACGAAGGGGTCCAACACTCCTCTATATTGGATTTCATCTTCATCCAAATCGTTGGAAAACAACACGAGCAACTTCTTCAACTTTACGATAGCAGGCAAGCAGTGGAGACCCAAGCAGTGAAACGAATTTCTTTCCAAAAGTAGTTCATGCCATTTTTGATCCATAGAATCAAACTGAGTACGCCTTCAAACACTGTTCTGTACCAAGTCATTGAAAAATTCAAAATATTTTATGCATTTTCAATCCATTTTGATCCAAATCCATTCCAAATTGGATAATCCTTCACAAATTGTTATGTGTCAGGTCATCCAAGTATTTTCTGGAGTATACGCCTCCATGACTGTTAGATATTCCCACAGATGGTTCATGCACTTTGTGATCCATAGAATTAATTTAGATAAATTAAATAAGAAAACAAATCCAATTTGATTCAAATGATCACTAAGAGCATGCTCCATTTCTTAAAGTAGCAAATAGATCTTTCGTTATGCGGATTGACCTCAGGACCTGTACTCCAATTCTTGACATCTTTGGATGGCCTGGCATTGAATACAAACAGTAGTGGACAAAACATATGCAACTGATATTTACTTAACATACAAAACATTTATCTTCAAAAAGTCAACCCTACACTCTTTCCCACATTAATAGGACACCTCCTTTTTAATGAAAACCTTTTATTTCTGTTGCACTGGTCTTCACCATTTGTTTTGTGTAGAGACGGAAGTTTGTGTTTAGAAGACAATGTTTAGCTAAATTGAACCAGCTTACTCCATTTGTTAATTCATTTAAAAATAAATTTGTGAAAAATTACTCGCAAGGCATTACATTCCAAACTGGGACGATGCCGCCTCGCAGCTTTATTCTGTGTTCCAGGCCTGGTAGCTGGTCACTTTTTAGTGACTTGGTCACTCTTTTCGGGCAAGTCACTAAAAAGTCTCTTTTTTCGACCTCATGTCACTAAAGTCACTTTTTCTCGCAAAAAGTCACTATTTTCAACTATTTTGAAACTAGTGATTAAGATTTTTTTGAATAAAGCTTTATGTATACGTCGGATGATGCTCTGATCATGGCGCAAATAAAATTACGGATCTTGGAAAAATGAACGCTCAGAAACTTCGACTTTATACAGTAGGGGAAAGGTGGGAAGACTTGATTCCTTGGGAGACTTGATCCCTTAGGAGACTTAATTCTCCGCTATTTTGCCGAGAGCTATAATGCCGTGAATTGCATTTCTGTCCCATCTTTGCTGGGTTTCCTATTCATATGGGGCAAACATGCGATTCACGGCAGTATAATAGTATTGTTATAGCGTTTTTTATTATAGATCCTCTAGACAAATGATCGTTATGTGGCGAGCATTTTTTTACCGACAACCTTATTTACTCGATTATTTACTGTGTTGTTTTTAAGAGGCCACGCAAAATTTGAACAACTTCTCCTAATAATGACAAAATGCTATCATTGCTATGCTAAATGATCTTCACTGATAAAAATGCCAACACACCACTACATTTTCCGGATAATTGGATTTTGATTTGTTGCCACACTATGAGGAGGCTTGACCTATGAGACTTGAGAAGTTTGGCAAAAACAATTCAAGAAAATATAAATTAATCTCAAGCGGCTATTTTCTTTGAAGATGTGAAAGGTGTAATGAAGGGTTTGCTCCAAAAAAAATTTTTTTTGGTTGGATATCAAAGAGAATCAAGGCTTCCCAATTTTGAAGATTGCATGCGCTATTGAATTCCATAGCAAAAATCGTTCATGAATACGCACAGCAAGTTGGAAAATCTGCGTAATTTGGAAGAAAAATATTTAAAAGTTCAGAGAGCATGATTCTGCAGGTCGTGCGTTCAATCCCAGGCTGCTTGTACCTTGAATCTTCATAATTTTTGCTTCGTTTTCTACCAAAGCGATCCGTACTGCTGTTATTTTTGCACTTAAAATGATGATAAAACGATGATACTTTTATGCCCAGGGAAGTCGAGACAATTTCCAATCCGAAAATTGTCTAGACCGGCACCGGAAATCGAACCCAGCCACCCTCAACATGGTCTAACCGCTAGGGAAGAAGGGCCTCGATCATTTTTATACACCTAACTATCATAGCTCTCTCTCGCTCTCGTTAGTGGAACTTGAAATATTTGATTAGTTGGTCAGCAAGATTTCAGATTCACATGATCAATCAGTTGCTGCAATTATCAAAGTCGCCAAGTACTTTACTGAAACTCGCGTGCCAAAATTAAGCGTTCTGATGTTATGTTAACACCCAGGAACTGTCATCAGTTTGCTTGTGTGCTTTATTTAACTAAAAACAAACTTTGAAATAAACAGCCGTTCAAGTAATTGAGGTAATAAACTAAAGAGGAAGATTGTCGCTGTCGTTACTGGCGAAACATATTTTGCTGGCGAAGCTAGGGCGCTAAATGCTGCTCCAGGAATTGCTCCGAAAGTTCCTTCAGAAATTCCTCCGGAAGTTCCTCCAGGAATTTCTCCGGCAGTTCAAGAATTCCTCCGGAATTTCCTCCAGGAGTTCCTCCGAAAGTTCTTCCAGGAATTCTTCCGGTGATTCTTCCAAAAGTTATTCAGGAATTTCTCCGGAAGTTCCCATATGAATGATTCTGGATGTTTGCTCAGGAAATATCCGAGAAGTCCTGTAACTTTGTAAATAATTATCCATAGAATTTATCCAAAAATTCTTTCTGGAGTTCCTTCTAAAGCTACTGCAAGAACACTTAATAAATTACTTCGCAAACCCTACAGAAATTACCACGAGGACTTTTCAGATATTTCTACTGAATTCCTTCCGAAATTCACATGGAATTCCACTAAACCCTCCTCCCGGGAATTCTTCCAGAAAATTATCCAGGAATTCTCGAAGAACTTCTTATGGATATTAAATTGCCAAATCTAGATCAAGAAAATCTCACGCGCATTTCTCTGGGAATTCTTCCAGAATTTCCTAGCTCTAAACTCCTCCAAGGATTCTCCCGGAATGTCGTTTACAAATAAATTATTCTGGAAATTATTTCTCCGGATATTTAGGCACTCCTACGCAAATTCCTCCAAGAATCATCCTGGAAATTCTTACGGAAACCACTCCAGAATTTCTCCAAGAACTCGCCCAGAAAACCTTACAGGATTATGAGATTATGAAAATACTCCGAAAACTCTCCCGCTTTTTCTTCAGAGACTGCTTTAGGAATTCTCCAAGAATTCTCTCAAAAATACATACAATAATATCCTTTAACAGAATTCCTTCAAGAACTCTTCCAGAAATATCGCAAAATGCTCTACTGGGATAAATTTTGGAAGGAACTCCTCAAAGAGTTTCAATAGAAATTCTAGAAGTTCGTTAGTTCTATTAGTTCACAAAGAATTAAAAAAAATTACGATTTTCCAAACCATTTTAAAATGGAATTCTGAAATATTTTCATACCGAAATATTCTAGTACATACTGCCGATGAAGTTTTATTAATCTTTCATTTAATTTAGAGGCTCATGCCGCTCACTTAAATGAACTATTTTGTACATCACTATTTTTTTGTCATGGAAATTTTTATTTAGCTATTTTTAAATTCAAGACAGTGGAGAACGATTTTTTTCAATGGACAGCTAATGTTTAAGCAATTTGATGAATGGCTATACTGCGCCCACTCGAATATCAGTCCCATACTGTTTTTTCGCATACTAAGATAATAGCCATTGAAATTCCAAATCGCATCTTCAATATAAAACTTTCAAAAATCTAATAAATATATACACCTTACTATCATTTGTGGCTTTGGATTTCAAAACTTCACGAAACTGTTCTGGCCAACACAAAATGATGCTTGTCAACAAAACATGTCCGGGAGTTGTTATTTATCAAATTCTGGCTCATGTTTGCGTGTTACAATGATACATAATACTTAACACGTAATCCTACTTCTCCTTGGACTTTTTCAAAGATACTTGTTGCGAGCAAAGCATTTAACACTTTTAACTGCGTCGATTGGTATATAACACTATCCAGCTTTCTGCGAGTGGTAATGGCCGCCAACTTGTCTGTGGGCTAGTCCATATACCACGTGGACAGGTTTTTGTTAGTTTTATATATCCCCCTTCTCCGCGTGGACAATTGCTCATATAAATTTTCAAAAAATTTAATGAATCATGGACATTTTCCATACCCTCCCTCCACCGAAGTTGTCCACGTGGTATATGGATCGCCTCTAAAATGTCTGTTTTTGGAGTGAACATACAGCCTTTCGGTACACTTAGAGTACGAGAAAGGCAAAAATAAAGGAAGTGGGGTAAAAATTTAAATACTCGGCTTAAAAACTTATTGAAAATAGGATGTAGTTTTCAAGATAGCCTGTTTTTGGCTGTATTGCATAATCACTCTAATAAATTTTAAATTAATGGATGGGGTTTTACCGAGATGCACCAAATGCCAACAAAAAAAATCCCATTTATCTATCCAAGACTTTGATTAACAGATTCAATTGATCACAAATCGTCTCGGATATCCCGCAACCTCATAACTGTGGATATTGAGCAAATGTACATACGCATGAATTGATATGAAATTATTTCCGTTTATCTTTTACAAACAAAATTTTACATTCAAAAAGCAGCTTGGTGCAAATATGGATCAGTAAATATTTGTTGACATTCGCATTGTGCCAATTTTGAATTTGATGGAACTTTTCATGGATTTTGTTTCCCTCCAACTGGGGCAGAATTTTTGATTATCGTTGTTGAAATCCTGTGAATAACTCCGGTTATATAAAACATGGGGAAAAAAATCGGTAGGAAATATTATGTGACGAAAACATTACAAGTACGTACATTTATAGCTATCTCTGCAAGAAAGAGTTATCTACAAAACCCGCTGACAATCATTGAACTTCATTCGCCCGAACCGCAATTTCCTCCACTTGCAGGTTTATTGACCTTGCTGATTGTAAATCGTAGCCAAACGATCAAGGTCAATATCAATTCAGTGCAACGACGCAGTTGGTCTTCATTCCGATAATAGTTGTCACGTGCAAACAAGCTGCAAGCACACAGAGGCAAAAAAAAGTATAAATCAAATAAGGCACTGTTTGCGAACCCTCTTTCTTCCCCTCGGTTGCGCATTCCTACCAACTAACTATGACGTAATTCCGAGCAATAGGAGTGAGTCGTCAGCAGAGTTCCTCCGTGCTGCTGCTAAATTACGTGTGTACACAAAGTTATCATGCGAAGCAAAACAAAATTCAAAACCAACTTGGCCACGTTCCGACACATGAGCTCGCCACGCTGTTTTTTTCTGCTCATTTCAGCTGTTCACACAGTGCCTACTATTGACCGAATGGCGGTTATGGAAAATTATTACACTAGTTTTCAGCGTTTTTAGGCTACCAACTAGTGTAATAATTGCTTCAAAAATATATTTTTTTCCATTTTCAATAAAATAATGTGCTTAGAAAATGTTTGTTAGTAGTATGTAAAGGGATGATGCTTTTACATTGTCATATCTATGTCATATCAAGCAAATATGTCATATCAAGCAATTTTTTATCCAAACTTTTACACTATCAATTGTGTGAAAAAAAACATTAAATTGGAGTTGTTTTTATAAGTCTAGAAGAAATCTCATACTACTGCTCTTATTCCACTGATTTGGGCTTGATTTCAAGATTACTACATTGATTACATTTTTCGTGAACTAGTGTTGTACTGCCATTGCTTCGTACCACTGCACTGATAGCCCCGAACTGCGATAATGACACTCATTATATGGCATATGGCGTATGTGGAGCGTTGTGTTCTGAGTAAATACGTACTATCAACAGCCAATGGAATGCCCCGAGCTTATCTCACTCGACGATTATTTCTACGTCTAAAGCCTGTAGAGCGAACTTTCCTTCTGCTCGGTCATCTTTCACTATCGACCGGCAGTTGTTCGTCGTTGTTGTTTAGTATGCTGCTACTCGCTTATCACTTATCAGCGTGGCAAAGGTAGACATTGCGGCTGATAACGCTCCTTCTATTGTATCCGCGACCGACTGATGCCAGCATGTCTATGTTTGGAACACTGTTGATTAAATACACCTCAACGACTCCCTGCATGCAGGGTTACGTGCTCCTAACGGTTTAGCGACTTTGTTCCCGTTGCTGAATAATCGCACTGTTTGTACACTGAGTGAGATTAAACTTTCGATTCGTAACCTCCTAATCCGCAAATTATTTGCGCCGTAGTGTAGCGCAACAACCGACACGTTTGTATCATTTTTCTTTCTTTGTCGTCGTGTCTAATTGCAGTGTACCCGACCGTGATACCGATTCCGCCAGTTTCGATGGGCGATTCTACACCACCAACCCCATCGGTGGCTCCCCTTCAGAGCCCCATGGCCAATCTAATGTCGATCACCGAAACGCTGCCACCTGGTAGCCCACGCAACGGCCCCAGCCCACCGGGACCGCCACCACCACGAACGGCTTCCCGAGGCTCCCAACATTCGCCCAACAGTTCCGGTAGGTGGTTTTCTCCCTCGACTCTAGCTCATCAACAATCATCGCATCTTCGTCGTAGCAATATTACAGATATCATAGAGCAAAACAAATGTCGCTAATTACTTAAGGTTATTCAACCTAGTCTAGTATCATGAATAGTAAATTAAATTATATAAATGAACTAACATATTTATGTTCATTCCGTCAGCTATCACGCACCAACACAAAAACCCTCCATGCTTTCTTATTGTTGCATGAATTCTCGCCTTGCATGATTTTCTGTACCTCATTCTGTTGCTCGTACGAATCTTCTTCGACAAACATTCGACGGTAACTCAACGTCTCCGTTCCGTTACAGGTTCGTCCAGTGGTAGACGGTCGTCCGGTTCGCGGCACGTATCCAGTACAACAGTCACATCAACCGAGGCAGCGCAGTCGAACTCTGGCGGTGCTACCACTCCGAACGGTAGCGGTCCCAACGGTAACGCAGGCACACCACCGGTCACGCTCGGACCCCTCGGACAACCTTCCATAGCTCAAGGTCCGCCCGGTCAGCCCCAACAATCACAGCCCGGTTCGCAACCTCCATCGGACGGCGTCGCCGGACCAGCGGGCGCGCCCGGTTCCGGCGGACCGGGAGGTCCCGTCGGACCTGGCCCAGTAGGACCCGGAGCACCACCGGGAATCAATGGTCCCGCACCGAACAGCGCACCCGGTGGACCTGCCCCCGCTCCCGCACCGAATCCGACACTCAAATGTACCCTCTGCCAGGAACGGTTGGAAGACACGCACTTCGTGCAGTGCCCCTCCGTCGGGCATCACAAGTTCTGCTTCCCCTGCAGCCGCGAGAGCATCAAACGACAGGTACGTTTATTCTTCGTTGGTGCAACAAATATCTCTTATCGTATATCAGGATTCTGAGATAACTATAGTGTTGCAATTACAACTAGGATCCGTTTTCGAGTTCTATGTACGTATCGTGAAATCTGTTACGGCTACTTTCCGATCCAAACTTAAATTTTAAGGGAATGTCTTTTATGTGCAAATTGTGAGATTTGTTTGTTAGTACTCCGAATTAATAGAATGCCGAATATTATAGTTCAAAGGTATTCTTGTTGCTAGGACTAAACTTTTTGAGGTAAAAGTCCAAAGGATGTTAAAACAGCTTCAAAGACTAACAACTCTTTAATTTACTGGTGGAATGAGAAGCACATCAATGGAAATAGACCTGCGCGCTGATTTAAATTTTACCGGCGGCGGCGTTACGCCGTTGATTATCGGCGGCGGCGGCGTGGACCAATTTCAAGCGTCAAAAATTATCCGGAACTTCCTTAGAAATACCTCCACGAATTAATTTTTCTACGTCTTCCTGGACATTCCTCCAGATATTTTTTCGGAAGTTTCTCCAGGATTTTGTCCGAAAGTCTTTCAAGTTCCTCCAGAATTTTGTCCTCACGTTCCTCCAAAATTCCTTCGGAAGTTCATCCAGGAGTTCCTACGAAAATTTCTCCAGGATTTCTTTATGAAATTTCTCCAGCATTTCGTCCGGAAATTCCTCCAGGATTTCGTCCGTAGGTACCTCAGAATTTTGTCCGGAAGTTCCCCCAAGATTTCGTCCAGAAGATCCTCCAGAATATTGTCTATAAGTTCTTCCAGGAACTCCTTCGGAAGTTTATCCGGGAATTTCTCCGGAAGTTCCTCCAGGATTTCATGCGCAAGTTCCTCCAGGATATCGTCTGAAAGTTCTTCCAAGATTTCATCCAGGAGTTCCTCCAAGATTTCGTCCAGATGTTCCTTCAGGATTTCATCCGGAACCTCAACGATTTTGTCCGTAAGTTCCTTTAGGATTTCGTCCCGAAGGTTCTCCATAATTTCGTCCGGAAATTCCTCCAGGAAGTTCCTCCAACTATTCGTCCGGAAGTTCCTCCAACATTTTGTCCAGAAGTTGCTCCAGGTTTTCGTCACAAAGTTTCTGCAGGATTTTTTTTCGATAGTTCCCCAAGACTTGATCCGAAAGTTCCTCCAGGATTTCGTGTGGAAGCTCCTCCAAGATTTCGTACGGAAGTTCCTCCAGAGTTTCGTCCGGAAGTTCTTCCAGGATGGCGTCCGGAAGTTCCATCAGGAACTCCTCCGGAAGTTCCGCCAGGATTCTTCCGAAAGTTCCTTCAATATTTTGTTCAGAAGTTCCTGCAGCATTTCGTCCGGATGTTCCTCCACGATTTCGTCCGGAAGGTCCTCCAACATTTCGCCCAGAAGATCCTCCAATATTTCGCCCACAAGTTCCTCCAGGATTTTGTCCAGAAGTTGCTTCAGGATTTCGTCCGGAAGTTCCTTCAAGATTTCGTCCAGAAGCTCCTGCAGGATTTCATGCGGAACTTCCTCAACGATTTCATCCGGAAGTTCCTTCAGGATTTCGTCCGGAAGTTCCTTCAGAATTTCGTCTGGAAATTCATCCAGGATGTCGTCCGGGAGTTCTTCCGGTATTTCGTCCAGAAATTCCTCCAACATTTCGTCCGGAAGTTCCTCAAACATTTCGTCCAGAAGTTCCTCCACGGTTTCAACCAGAAGTTGCTCCTGGTTTTCGTCCGAGAGCTCCTGCAGGATTTTTTTCGGTAGTTCCTCCAGGACTTGATCCGGAAGTTTCGTACGGAAGTTCCTCCAGGAATTCGTCTAGAAGTTCCTCCAGAGTTTCGTCCGGAAGTTTCTTCAGGAATTCATCCAGAAGTTTCTACAGGATTTGGTCCGAAAGTTCCTCCACGATTTCGTCCGGAAATTCCTCCATGATTTTGTCCGGAAGTTCCTCCAGGATGTCGTCTAGAAGTCCCTCAATAAATTCCTCCGAAAGTTCCTCCAGGATTTCGTCCAGAAGTTCCTCCACCATTTCGTCCAGAAGTTCCTGCAGGATTTCGTACAGAAGTTCCTCCAGGATTTCGTCCGGAAGTTCTTCCAGTATTTCACCCAGGATTTCGTCCAGAAGTTCCTCCACGGTTTCGTCCAGAAGTTCCTCCAGGATTTCGTCCGGAAGTTCCTCCATGATTTCTTCCGAAAGATCCTCCAAGATTTTATAAAGAAGTTCCTCCAGGATTTTGTCCGGAAGAACCCCCAACATTTCGCCCAGAAGATCCTCCAGGATTTTGTCCAGATGTTCCTTCAGAATTTCGTCTGGAAGTTCCTCCAATATTTTGTCCAGAAGTTCCTCCAGGATTTCGTCCAGAAGTACCTCCAGGACTTGTCTGGAAGTTCCTCCAGGGTTTCGCCCAGAAGTTCCTTCAGGATTTCGTTTGGAAGTTCCTCCAGGTTTTCATCCAAAAGTTCTTCCAGGGTTTGCTCCAGCAGCTCTCCAGGATTTTGTTCTTCAGTTTTTCGTCCGAAAGTTCCTCTAAGTTTCTCCAGGATTTCGTCCGTTAGTTCTTCTATAAATTCCTCCATTTCCTCCAGAATTTTGAACGGAAGTTCCTCCAGGATTTCGTCTGGAAGTTCCTGCAAGAGTTCCTACAGGATTTCGTTTGGAAGTTCCTCCACGATATCGTCCGTAAGTTCATTCAGGATTCCGTCTGGAAGTTCCTCCAGGGTGTCATCGAGATGTTCTACTAAGATCTCGTCTGGCAGTTCCTCCAACATTTCGTCCAGAAGATCCTCCAGGATTTCGTCCTGAAGTTCTTTCAGCATTCCGTTATGATGTTCCTCCAGGATTTCGTCCGGAAGATCCTCCGGAATTGCGTCCAGAAGTACATCCAGGATTTCTTCCAGAAGTTGCTCCAGGTTTTCGTCCGAAAATTCCTCCAGGATTTTTTTGGTAGTTCCTCCAACACTTTATCCAGAAGTTTCTCCAGGATTTCGTGTAGAAGTTCCTCCAGGAATTCCTGTGGAAGTTCCTCCAGGAATTCCTGTGGAAGTTCCTCCAGGAATTCGTCCGAAAGTTCCTCCAGGAGTTTCTCAGGATTTCGTCCAAAAGTGTCTTCTGGATTTCGTCCGGAAGTTCCTTTAAGATTTCGTCCAGAAGCTCCTGCAGAATTTCATCCGGAAGTTCTTCCAGGAAGTCGTCCGGGATTTCGTCCTGAAATTCATCCAACATTTCGTCCGGAAGTTCCTCAAACTTTTCGTTCAGAAGCTCCTCCAACATTTCGTCCAGAAGTTCCTCCACGGTTTCGTCCGGAAGTTGCTCAAAGGTTTTCGTCCAAGAGTTCCTGCAGGATTTTTTTCGGAAGATCCTCTAGAATTTCGTGTGGAAGCTCCTCCAGGATTTCGTGTGGAAGCTCCTCCAGGATTTCGTACGGAAGTTCCTCCAGGATTTCGTTTAAAAGTTCCTCCAGAGTTTCGTCCAGAAGTTCCTCCAAGATTTCGTACAGAAGTTCCTCCAGGATTTCGTCCGGAAGTTCTTCCAGTATTTCACCCAGGATTTCCTACAGGGTTTCGTCCGGAAGTTCCTTCGCGATTTTGTCCGGAAGTTCCTTCACGATTTCGTCCGGAAGTTCCTCCTGGATGCCGTCCGGAATTTGCTCCAGGATTTCTTCCGAAAGATCCTCCAAGATTTTGTCCAGAAGTTCCTCCAGGACTTTCTCCGGAAGAACCCCCAACATTTCGCCCAGAAGATTCTCTAATATTTCCTCCCGGATTTCGTGCACAGGTTCCTTCAGGATTTCGTCCGGAAGTTCCTCCAGGATTTCTCCAGAATTTCATCTGGAAATTCCTCCAAGATTTCATCCGGAAGTTCCTCCAGGATTTCTTCCGAAAGATCCTCCAAGATTTTGTCCAGAAGTTCCTCCAGGATTTTATCCGGAAGAACCCCCAACATTTCGCTCAGAAGATTCTCCAATATTTCCTCCCGGATTTCGTCCAGAGGTTCCTTCAGGATTTCGTCCGGAAGTTCCTCCAGGATTTCTTCCAGAAGTACCTCCAGGATTTCGTCCGGAAGTTCCTCCAACATTTCGTCCAGAAGTACCTCCACGATTTCGTCTAGAAGTTCCTGCAGGATTTCGTCCAGAAGTTCCTCCAGGCTTTCGGCCAAAAGTTCTTCCAGGATTTTGTCCAGCAGCTCTCCAGGATTTCGTTCGGTAGTTCTTCTATGATTTCGTCCGTTAGTTCTTCTATGATTTCCTCCATTTCCTCCAGAATTTTATCCGGAAATTCCTCCACGAGGTTCTCCAGGATTTCGTCTGGAAGTTCCTGCAAGAGTTCCTACAGCATTTCGTTCGGAAGTTCCTCCACGATTTCGTCCGTAAGTTTATTCAGGATTCCGTCCGGAAGTTCATCCAGGATTTCGTCCGGAAGTTCCTCCAGAATTGCGTCCAGAAGTTGCTCCAGGATTTTGTCCGAAAGTTCCTCCAGGACTTCATCCGGAAGTTTCTCCAGGATTTTGTGTAGAAGTTCCTCCAAGAATTCCTGCGGAAGTTCCTCCAGGATTTCATTCTGGAGCTTGTCAGGATTTCGTCCGGAAGTTCCTCCAGGATTTCACTTAGGAAATCCTACAGGATTTCGTCCGGAAGGTATTTCATGAAAATCATTGTTTTGCGGTATCATTTACAAAAAAAAGAGGACGACTAAAATTTTCTTAAATTTCTGGTGTTAAATCGGGACGTGATAAAATCGGGTCGAAGACGTGATAAAATCCCAAAGACAAAATCGGGGAGTGACAAAATCAGATCAACACTGTATACGAGAAAAGCAAAAAGTGTGGGTACCTTTTGAAATTTCAAGGTCCTAGGTCCGATATTCAGAAAACTCGGAAGAAATTGAGAGATCCACGATACAATTTTTAATTTAGGGATCCCGATGATATGACAAACTTGAGATTTCAAGAGAATTAAAATATTCAAGTAAACACCTTAATATTAGGAAAGTAATCCAGATAATTCAAGAAAGATTCCATGGAAAAGTTCAGATGTTTTTGATGAACTGTACGCTAATTTACTGATTTTAAATGAAAATAATGGAAGAGCATCCAAGGAGATCATAAGGAAACTGCCGATTTTCAGGACATCTCCTCTGGTATCATACACTAATTTTTAATTACGTAAAATACTTATTCAGAGAAAGGGTTCTGCCAAAACAAAATTAAAAACAAATACGATTTAGAGGAATGGGTTGAAAGGCCAGAAAAGTCCTTTACGTACCTAATAATAATAAGCCTTTTTTCAGAAAATTGAAATTATACAATTTTATAATTTTAATACATGTCTTATCACCTATAAAACTTAGTTATTCATCCTGCAATTCTATTTCCTCCCCCGCAGGGCTCTGGCGCCGAGGTGTACTGTCCGAGTGGTGAGAAGTGCCCGCTGGCCAACTCGACGATACCGTGGGCGTTCATGCAGGGCGAAATCGCCACCATCCTCGGCGAGGAGCTGAAGGTGAAAAAGGAACGCGAAACGTAGAGCCGCCACCACCAGGCGCATCATCGGCACGATGTTGGAAGTTCTGCCGCTGCCAGTGGTGATGAGTCGATGACGTCCTCCTACCGTTACTTGTACTATAACAATAGCCACAGCAACAACAACAGCAGCAGCAGCAACGAGATCTACCAACAGGACGTGGCGGGGGGTTGCGGTCCTGCTGCTCCGTCTCAGCAGCAGCTGTACTACCGTCATCAACCCCCACCACTGCAGCAACAGCCTCAGCAGCAACAACAGCAGCAGCAGCATGGTCAGTTGGTTGTGGCTGCGTCAAGTTATTCCACTGCTCATCAGCCTTCAGCACAATCCATTGTTTGGGAGTTTGGCAATGCCGGAACTCATAGAGAATTTGAGTGAAAAACGGACATTTTTTCCCATGTCGTTTGTGGGGCGTTAGAGAATGGTCCAACTTTCGCAGCGAAAGTTTGACTAGTTCTACAAAAATTTATAGGTTTAAGAAAAGAATCTCTGAGGGATTTTGTCAAAATTGTTGGTAATGCCAGCAAGATGAAAGAAGAATTTTTGTATGCATACCATTTTTGGGATACAATAACAGAAAAAGAAAAATCAATTGTTGTACATAATCAAAATAGAATAAGATGGAGCAAGAAAAAAAACGCGAGTAAAATAATGATTGCTATTTCGTGGTGAAATTAAACTATTTTGGTATATCTCGTGCAACTCCATCAATCGCATGGAGCGGGATTTAAAATCACACAAACCACGCTATTCATTTTAAATTTTCCTTTTTATTCCTTTGGCAGAATTGCATCGATGTTGATGCAATAAGGATGATCGGAATCCTTAGTGAGAATCAATTACAGTTACAGTGAACGTTGGAAGCGCGAAACTATGTGAATAATTAATTTAAGAGAATAAACAGACAAATACATACTTATATGTTAGAAACAACAATAAGGAAGGTAATCCCCTTACAATTGATACGTTTGTTTTACAGAAAGATTTTTTAATTAGTTAAGAATTTTATATTTTATAGTGCCCGAGGAGGCACGCTTGAATAAAATCTACAAACAAACAAACCCTTACACAATAGCCAGAAAATAAACCGTTGCTAACATATAATATGGATGTAGAAGCCAGTTCATAAGGTGAATTTCGCGTAGCATAGTTCAACTTAAAACATTTTTTTGTTTTGTGTAAGGAATAACATAAGAGAAATAAACTTTGTAACGCAAGAAGTGAAACAAATCAAATAACTCTATTTTAAGAGTTGACTTATTTAATTTTTTAAACCCTATTATTCTTATTCTTACTTTAGGAGCAAAATACAACCATATATTTATGACTATTGGTATAGTTTATCTTTCTTTTTATTTCAAACAGACTACTTGTACATAGCCGAGAGGAACTAATGCGAAAAAGAGCGAGAATGTGGAACATTATTTGTTTTTTAATTTAACAATTTTAAATGGACAGAGAAAAGATAGTGAAGAAAACAATGTTAAACCGAAAGCAGAGGATTTGTAAATACAGATGAAAATTATTGGTCTTACAACATTTTGTGTTCCTTTATTTATTGCTCCCTTTTGGTTTCTTTAGTTATTTGTGGTGCATGACTAACCAACAACGGCAATGCTGGTCAGTGCCGGGAAGTGTCCTGTTCGATTCTGTTCTGTGTTTGCCCCGTATCCTTTCAGCTGTTTGTCAATATCCTACTTCACAGAGCTATCATGAGTGGATATCTATTGCAGAAATCGTTTGGCTTTAGGCATTAACTTGAGTTCCGTTCCGTTTGATTCATATAGGGTGCATGGCTCAAGCATTAGCCTAATATGCTGTGGTTGAGCACATTTATCGTTGTAAATCTTCATATATTGAAGCTTTAACCAAAATTATGCCATCAGGCAGCTTGTTTGCTTTTGGTTAGTACGCCAAGTAGTCAGGAACTACCATTATTGTTCAAATCTCGTATTTAAGCATTAAGCCATCAAAAATCTTGAACGAAAAGGACTTTATGTTCGGCAAATTTTCCTAATCTTAGCTCTGGTGGTGAATGCTTTTTCAGCCCATGAAGGGTTGGTGCATTATCCACTATAAATCCTTTGTAAAAGCCGTAAGGTAGGCAGCTATAATGTGCTGCTTCAAATGAAAATCGTTAGCTGTAATTTGGCAACAAGTGCTCCAAATATTGCCCAAAAGAGTGTTGATAACTCGTGTCGCTATACTAATAAAAATAATGTAATAATTATCCGCTCATCTAATGTGCAAAAATAAGTAAGTCCTATCAGAAAACTACTTTATTGTGCAACAACAACTCTAACACAGCCGACCTGTTTCAGTGGTGTCTAAGAAACCGAGTCTGAGTGCTTTTCCAAGCAAGTTTATTGCGTTTTTTAGTTTGAAGACAAATGATCGTTATGTGGTGAGTTATTTTTTGAATTGACAACCGTATTTATTCTACAGGACAGTTTGTGTGTTTTGACCAGTGACGTGAAATGTTATATCGATATGTCATTGGACTAATATGTAATAACTTTTTTCACAAGTTATTTACAACAAACTGTATGTTTTATATAAACGTTAAGCCCTCAAAGGGTCCTAAATCTTTCTAATAGGACATTGCTCTATATCTGAAATTGATGTCATTGTCATGCTCATGGCATTTCGTGACATTTTTTAAATTTCGTTTCCATGCCTCACGCTTTGTAATCAGAACAATGATCTGTTTGGCAAAGTTGTAGGATCCTTAAAGGGTTACATGTTAATCAAAATATCCGAATTGTAAATAACTTTTGAGAAAGTTATTAGAAAATTAGTAATGACAATCCCATGGCATTTGTTTAACATTTCCAATCACTGATATTCACTCTCCTCAAGATTTTTTTAGTGGCCACACAAAATTGGAACAACTTCCCCTAACAATGACCGAATGCTATATTTTTTTCACAGCTTTATACAACTTCACTGATAAAAATGTCACCATTTTATCACAATTTTAGGTTATTTTATTTTTAAATAGTTGTCTCAATATGGGGACACTTGATCCCTCATAGTCACCCATATCCAGGCTTGTAAAATGTCATCTGCATGTCATTTGACTAATTTGTTCATAACTTTCTTTAGAAGCAAAATTTCTTCCATAATTTTGAATGTACTCATAACGCTTGAGTAGGGTTATATTTTTGTCCAAGGGTACATTGCTCTAAGTATAACATCAAAGGCTGGAGAGTGAAAACTCTCCAAAATGTCCCGTGTCATTTGACATAATGTCATTTGAATGACATTTTGCCTCCCACGCCCCAGATTACATATTTACAGCAAAGTCTCGTTAGACAAAGTTGTAGGCCCATTTAACCGCTATAAGTTCGTCATACAACATGAATTGATAGCTACCTTCTGAAAAAAGTTCTGGGAAAATTATACAGACGAATGCAAATGACATTTTACAACACTGCCCATATCTGACGAGAAAATTCAAAACGATATAAATTTGTTCTCAGGCAGCTATTTTTTTTTTGCAAAAATGACAAATTCGTTAAGACATAACATAGATAGGGGATCAAGGTCCCCGCATATTCTAAGATTGCATGCGTTGTCAAATTTCGTAACTAAAATCGTTCAAGAATACGCACAGCAAGTCGAAAAATCTGCGTATTTTGGAGGAAAAATATTTTAAAAAAAATCAGAGAACAACCTTCCTCTCTTTTCAAAGCAAGTTCTTGGAGAGGGATCAAGTCCCCCCAAATATGTATTTTTTAATTAGATTTTTGACAGCACTCCAAAAAATCAATAACAACAATAATTTACAGATTGTCACACACCAGTAAGGTTAAATTATATATTTCTTGAAGAGTCTGTGCGAAAACCGATTTATTTTTGGATGTGAAACATCGGAAATTGGAAAAGGGAATGGAGCCTTCCCAGTCTCCGCTACTGTGTGGAGCCACACAATTACCACAATTGAAAGGCAGAAACATTCAGTGCATTCGAAAGAACGTTAGACAAGTTAAAAATAGTGTTAGATAGCTATTTCTTCCGAAGAACCTATATAACCGCTAACAAAGATTTTTTGATAAGTTGAGATTGATTGATGGGAAATTTAGCTCGCTCAGACATTTTTTCTCTCTCAATCGAGTCTTTTGAATGTTTAAGGTCAACCTTTGAACCATTACTGCTTTGAAACAGAAACTATTAAACAAACCTGCAGTTTTAACCGGAATTCGGTTGAAAATCGTCGTGTCAAGGTAAAACTAGAATTGGAAACTGCCAGAAGCTCGGATAAGTACAAGCAACGTGAACGAGAATATCTATCTTCTATGGAAGCCCATTCATGGATCAATAAGTACAACAAGACGAGAAATGATAGGCACTGTAGAAGGTAATTTGCTGACAGATAAAAATAAAGCGACTATCAAGGGAAAGGAATAGTGCTGTCCAATGAGCAACTCGAAGTAGCTCGAAGTTGTTCCTGTCACGCTCATGCCCGTTTGTTGACAAAAAAGAACGAGCAGGACGGGAACAACTTCGAGCTACTTCGAGCTGCTCATTGGACAGCACTAATGCTGCGGGACTTTGTTCAAAGACGGAATTTGCAATGATGAATAAACAGTGAATCCGCCTACACTAGATGAGGATAGAAAAGCCATTACGAAGCTGAAAAACAAGACTGCAAAGAAGGACCAGCCCCCGGCCGAACTTCTTAAGCAAACCGATAACGTTGATCTTAATAAATTTTCCTGAAGATAACTCGTCCAGGTCAAAGCTTCGTATGGGTTTGTGGCGGGATCAACTTCATCGCCATCATAAAACATGACAATGAGCAGTTTCACAAATTTAATTGGCTTACTTGTGTTGAGCAATCAACTTCATTTTCAGCATTGTACGTACATTATCTCGTCAGATTTGGGCTTTCGGAAATTGGAATAGGAAAGCATGTGGTGAATTTGAAATTCACCACGGGATAAATTATATAAACACTTCAATTAAATAAATTATGGCAATTTATGCTACATAGAACATTGTTTTCCGACTAAACTAATACGGTTGATACTGTTATGTATCGTATGTAACGCTGGACAGATCGAGACAAGTGTATGAATCGCGGATGAAATTGTGTCATCCCCCTGGATCTTGTCCGGACAAACGACGTCGCTTTATTGCGCTTCAAAATTCCATTGCCAAACAAGACCCTGGTTGACCTTGATACTAATCACACTGTTGCGTCGGTTAATTTGGCTACACCGATTGGGTATGAATCGTTGACTGAGTATTGTGCTCTGAGAAATCGAAGGATGAAGCAATCATAGAAATTGGTACTATGCATTAAAAAACTATTTGTTGCGATGAAAAGCAACTGTAAGATAAATTACATCATCTGCTTTCAAGTATTTATTACTGCCTAAAAGTAATGTATCCATATTTATTTAGATAAATCGATAACTTGTTTTGATGTTGCGAAATCGTTATGATTTCAGCAAAGGGGTGGTGCTACCCAGAAATACCAATAAGACATCGATTAAAAATGATTCGATATCTGTCAAATATAATCTTGCTCTGCGAGCAGGGTATTCAACAATTTTTTAACTGTCGCTTTTAAGTTTAATTATCCAAATAAGACAGGCCCTGAATCAACAATTTGACACGGATCTCTACATCCTCGATTGAGCGTGAGCCCCACGCTCGCAAAGTCTGTACCTGGTATCTGGTCAGCTCACTTCGCTCATTGTGCTCCACACCGAGTTGGAAGCGAACACCATCTTTACAGGGTTGATGTCCAGCATTTTTACAACATGCCCTGCCCATCGTTCCCTTTCGGCTTTAGCTAGCGTCTCTAGAATACTCCGAGGTCTTTCAAGTCCTCCTCGAGCATGGTCCAAGCTTCATGTCCGTAGAGGACTACCGGTCTTATGGGCGTGCAGGTTTTAATCTTTTTTGACCCCAGATTCTTCTGAAGTCCGTAGTATGTAAACCCGACTTCAGCAGATGATGCACCTTCGTATTCCACGACTAACGTGCTATCGTCCGATAGCAAGAATCCAAGGTAGACGAATTCATCGACCACCTAAAAAGTTCCCCCGACTATTTATTTATTTATTTATTTATTTGTTTTAAATCCATCTGACAGAAGTCTCAATGAATGCTACTTAAACTATTCAAACATTAATTGGGCGCATAGAACGTTTAATTTTTTGTCTAAATACTGACGAAGACATACCAAACTCAAACAAGTACGCCACATCATTGAAGGCACTTATTATAGAGGACATCGGTTCATAATAGCCATATAAAGATCGATGAAAATTTGTAGCGAGCATCCGTTCAAGGCTTCTACGTTGTATCCTGAATTGAATTGAATTATCTTTATTAGGAGCATTCAGAGATAACCTTGCAAGAAGATTCGGAGAGTCTATTTCACCGTTCAGCACCTTGGCAGCAGTCACAGCTTATTGAATGGTCCGCCGTTGTTCGAGTGTTTTGATTCCAAGCAAGCAACAACGGGCAGTGTATGGTGGGAGATTGACACGGTCCCTCCATGGAAGCAGCCGTAAAGCATAGCGTACAAATCGTTTTTGAATTCGTTCCAGCCTACCAATCCAGTTCGCTTGATATGGACACCACACAACAGACGAAGATTCCAGAATCGACCTAACTAGCGAGGCGTAGAGTGTTTTTAGACAGCGAATATCGGTGAAATCTTGTGTTGTCCTCATGATGAACCCCAGCTGACGATTTGCACGATCGATGATTTCTGAACGATGATCGTTGAAGGTTAGTCTGGAATCAAGCAGGACACCCAAATCTTTTATTTGACTGACCCTCTGAATAACTTTTTCGCCAATTTTGTAATTCGTTTGAACAATGGCAAGTACATCAATGCACTTTCTAAATACGATGCCGGAAATCCCACCTGGTCCTGGTGTTGTGGAGGATTTTATCTTTTTCGCAGCATCTCGCAGGTTATCTTCAGTCACGAGTGGAATTCCAATGTCGCACAGATTTCGTGTTGCAAAATCTGTATTGCAAACGCTGGAAAAATGCTTTGCGAAAAGTTTGCATTTCTCCGAAGCAGTTGTTGCTATTTCTTCGCCAAAAGATACTGAAGCTGGAACACCCTCGTTCAGTTTACGCTTAGAGTTCACGAAATTCCAGAACCGTTTAGGATATCGACGGAGACTTCTTTGCATTCTGTCAACATACTGCATGTAAAGATGATTGTTGAGCGATCTGTAGGCATCACTAGTAGCTTGAAAACGACGTCTTTGAAGTGGCGTTCGTAGTCTCCGGTAGCGACGCTGGCATGCATTTTTCTTGCGTTTTAGCGAACGGAGTCTACCGTTCCGCTAGGGTGGCTTCACAGGTAAACGCCTTTTTGGAACGTTCGATGAAAGCCAGTTCAATACAACTCCGGAAAATATTTGCGCAGCATTGTCAACATCAACATTAGCGAGAATTCCGGTCCAATCGACATACTCTAAGAAGTTATGTAGCGAGCAGGGTTCACAGAAATCGCTCTCAATAGATAACGAACAACGATAAAAGAGAGGCAAAAACTGTTCCGAATCAAAATAAGCCATGATAACAAATTTATCAAACTTGTGTACAAGTGCGAAAAAACAGAATCGGATAGGAAGCCCCCACAGAAAAATGGTGATTCTCGCTTTGTTTACGCTCATTTCGTGTAGGTTACTGCACAGCTGTGTAGAACAAGTTGAAATACATCATCAGAGCTAGTGCTCCCCGCATTTGGAGCTTTGTAAAAGAAATTTATCATGGGGTATAGCCTCCCGAATCAGTTCTCTATCATGACAGCTTGCGAAAAAAGTCTCTCGCGGTATGCTACATATCGTATATGTATACAGAGATGATAAGTGAGAGACTTGTTCATTCTCTTTAGGATTTAATCCCTGGTAGCGAGGCAAAATCGATACGTTTAAAGTCCAATAGAAGAGTGTCTTCGTGATCGAATAAGGGCTCACTATCGGTAACGCTGAGTGCTATTTCTAGAGGAGGATGTGGGCGATCAACATTCAATAAAGCAACAGCAGCTTCAGTTACAACGCAGGAGTCGATGTTGGTGAACACCAAATCTAGAATATTGTTCCAGGGATTCATTACTTGACAATACTGTTTTAAATTCAGCATGGCCATGTTGTCTAGTAAGCAGGTGCTCGCCAAACCAACGCTATTGGGTTCAGCAGTAACAGAGCTCTGGTCAATCTGTTTCCACACGAGGTTAGCTTGATTGAAATCACCACAAACAATAATCGAATCACCATCACATGCGCAGTTGAGGCTATCACTGATAGCGTCGGCGAAATATTTCATGAACTGATAGTTGGAACGCAATTCTGGGGGAATATATCCTGCACAAACAAAGAGAGACGAATCTGCTACTCGAACCCTGGCTAAAACAAGCTCAAGATCTTCCATCACACACGAAATTGACGATGAAAGAAGCGTTCGATGAACAGCGATGAGGGTACCACCTCCTGATTTCTTGGGGCTATTAGATGCATCACGATCGTTCCGGTAGGCCACATACACACTTAAATTATTTTTTTAGATCTCGGCAAAATTTTTGCCGAGATTCCAACAGCCGAGATCTCGGTAATATTTTTTACTGAGATTCGGTAATTCCTTTACCGAAATTTCGATTTTTTGCCGAGATCTCGGTAACGATTGCCGATGACTCGGTAAAGTTTACCGAAATCTCGGTAAAAAATTTACCGAAATTCGTCGAAGTTATTACCAATATCTCGGCTGTTGGATTCTCGGCAATCGGTAAACATAGAATTTTAAGTGTGTAGTTTTCGCCAAATAGCTGTACTGACGTCATAGGTGCTTGGTGGCCTTGTGTCACTGCTTCTGCCTCATAAGCAGGAGATTAAGGGTTTGATCCCTGGCCCTTTCTAATTTCCTATTAGATAATTTCATTAATCATATAACTCAATTTCTTTGCAAATCAAATTCTCATTGCTAGCAAGTATGATTCTAAATATAGAATTGTTATAAAAAAAAAAGCTGCCTGTTACTTAGTAGCAGTAAATAAAATGTAAAAATAGTAATATACGGTCGCTACGCTCGTGCAGGCCTCATACAAGTAAGAATGTGTGAGGTTGATGTGCGGGTAGCGATGGTGTGGTAGACGTGTGCGTGGTTTTAGAATCCAATAGCATTCAAATTCTAATTGTAAAAAATGAATCCCATTAGAATTCACTTTAATACTTTCTCATTACTCTAGTACTTCTAATTCTCATTCATATATTCCTACCCCATAGATCGCATCACTTACCAAAGTGAATCCAGATAATATATCCCTTCATACTAACACAATATCCTATCCTAAGACTATCGTGGAGATGCAGAGGTATACTCGGTCTCTAGTAGCAACGAGAGTTGAACTAATAATCCTTCCTTCCCTTGATGACCGTAAGGACGTGGCCGGCGCCGTAATTGACTTAGTAAAATGCATTGAATTTCCGAAATTTGCACATTGAGAATGATAGCAGAACCCAAGCTCCATTCAATTGGTTCCCTGTGCAATTTCGCAAGTTCTAGTCAATCACGGAGTAGCAACTACGAATTGTACGGTTATCCTGCTCATGCTCATGCTATTTAATAGCTGTACTGACGTCATAGTTGCATCGAGATTCGTCTCCACAAGAACGATGATGTCGTACTCGCATCCATTCACGGCTAAAAATAGCTCGTCGATTTTTGTGCGCAAGCCTCTAACGTTCTGGAAATTCATATCTCGCGGTTAGTATCATAGGGGCGTAACTGTAATGATCGATTTCTCTTAATCGATTTTATATTTTGTTAATAACTCAATTGTTTCAAAAGCTATAGGGGAAGAGGCCCCAAAACGCCTCCCCGGGGCAAAACGACTTTCGGGTATTCACTTATATTTACCATAATTGAGATAGCCTTAATAAAACTAGACGTGGAATTATGTAGGTTAGGCGAGAAAAGTGTCAAGATAATAGATAGGAAGGTCGAAAAAACTGAAATTTTCCACATTTTGATGAAACATCTAACATTTCGGCGAGTCAAAACGCCCTAGTTGTTCCCTAAGAGCTGCCGGCTAAAAGACGTTTTGCCTCATGAGTTTTTCGGCAACGAAATATCACCACTTTTTTGAAATGTGAATATTATCAATATGATTGAGATTTTTTCTAATTTTAATATGGCATCAGCTAGCTATATTGTTTATCTGTTGCGTGAGGTAGAAACACGCATGAAAATCGTAACTAAGGCATAAAAGCAGTCTATGCTTAGCTAGGGCATATTGCCCCTCCTTTCCCTAACCGTGATTATCGATTCTGGTGCAAGATACATTCATCTTTTATAGCACCAAAACAAAAAACCATCGATAAACTAGCGCAATTCGCTACAACAATAAAAGGAAAATATCGATGAAAAGAAATCGATCAATACAGTTACGCCCCTATGAAACTAAGCGCGAGATATGCATTTCACGATTGTCCTGCGAAGGCTGAAATAATTGCACAGGCGATGATCGATTCTCGAATATTGTTCAAGAGCAAATACTCGCCTCTGAAGGAGGTGCATGCACCTCCGGCTACCTCCAAATATCGCGTTGTTCCAAGGACGCATGCAAAATGTCATACGGGTACTGATCATCGTGATCGAATTCGTCCGGTGGTAGAAATTTGGAAGACATCCCGTCACCATCAATCAACTGCAACGGGCGAACATTTGGTGCGGATTCGTCAAATCTAAAATCAGAATACTCGCCTCTGGCTGAGACCAGCTGGTCTCCACCGTCCACAATATGACGTTCTATTGTTAGATCATCTGCGTGGCGCTGTCGAAAGGATATCGTGACACTGCTTCTCAGGCGGGCCCTGTCGCGGTCGGTTTTACCAGGTTTTACCCACTAGCAAGTACTTTGTCTTCGATGCATTCAGCATTCAACACCAAAAATAATCTAGTAGTCCTTTGAAATGTGCATAAAAACTCCGTTTGCTTTATCGAAACAAAAAATTAGCGACCGATATTCGCTCGAGAAAAAAATTCTCGCGCTTAGTTTCATAGGGGCGTAACTGTATAGATCGATTTTTCTTCGTCGTTTTCTTTTTATTATTGTACCGAATTGCGCTATAGTTTGTCGATGATTTAACGGTTTGGTGTGATAAAGGATGATTGTATCTTGCACCAGAATCAATAAGCACGGTTGTAGCTTTTGAAACATTTGAGTTATTAACAAAATATAAAATCGGTTAAGAGAAATCGATCAATACAGTTACGCCCCTATGAAATAAGCGCAAGAATTATAATAATTATGTAGGTACAAGACACGACGCACGACGTAAACTACGTTAAACAGTTCAGTGCATTCAAATTTGAAGTTACATCAGTCAATTACAAATTTCAGCTCCGAAAAGTTATTGCATCATTAACCGAATTTCATGGATCTTTGAAGATTAGTTGATACAAGTGGCGTAGCGTTATTTGTGTCACTAAGCAATGCCCAAAAATGTTTTAATTCGTGGGAAATTAATCTTTTAGAAAAACGTTTTAAGTATAATGTTAGATTACATGAAATGTATTACGACTGGCATCATAAAAGTTGAAACTGTTTTCAGTGTTTTGCCATTAAAATGTCTAAAGATATAAAAGATGCTTAGTATGGCGTGATAGTGTTTTGCCCAGTTTTCGTCAAGCGGTCGTGTCTTGTACCATAATCCCATTGATTTTTATTTTTTTTATTTTTCAATAAATGCTCATTTTTAGTAACTAAACAACAAAACCAAACTAAGAATATAGCGATAAGACTCCACTTTTCTCCAACGACAGCCTCTCAATAATTACCGTCGAATCGCCTCCCTCATGAAAAAAAAAATCTGCGGCAATCACCCGCATGACGCTATCGAATTTTCTTCAGTCGCTTAAATTTATAATGCGGCGTCTCCCTTCGACGCGTGCTTGTGATTTCGCTATCGATGCCAACCTTCGGCCTTTAAGGAAAGATCTTTTCGGTTAAAACTGCTCTTGTATGAAATGATGGATCTCATAGGAACGAATTTATTTTCTAATCCTTAATCTAATAATCCTCTCAAATTAAACTTCTTCTGAATATAAAGAAAAGTAACGTTTTTTTCCAATAATGTGCATTTACAATAACTAACAGCAACCACTCAATTGTTTGAATCTTGCGAGTAAATTGCGACTTGAGAGTTGCTTCCATTGATGATGGCCTGGCCACTCGATGGTTTTTCAGACCATTGCAAAAATTGCTCTCCACTGCTGCTGCCACATCGCCACAGACGCCACAACGTAAAACAAAAGTCTTTTCATGTACAAAGAAAATAAAGTGGCCCGATTTATTTACATCAATTGATCTCCGTGTTGGGGATTTTTTTTTAGGGAAGGGAGTGTAGAAAATCTGCAACCAGACACCTGGTCTAGACAAAACCCAGATAGTGTAAGGATGAGGTACCACTCCTGACTTACTAGAACCAATTTCTTTTGCACTAGTCGATCCTCCCGGCCCGCAATCAAGCAATACTTCAGGGGGTGATTATCGAGCATTGTGTTCCCTCTAGACGCCTAGCAAACTCACCATACACCAAATTATGTGCTAAAACACTCGCCTGCCGGAGGACCGAGAGTCTAGCAGAGAAGTTATTCCCCATAGACGTGGTTTACGTTTAAAAAAAACCTTCAGGGAAATCGATGTACCTTGTGCTGATCAGTACTGTTAACTGACGATCGTATGAGTAGCGTGTTAATTTATTTTCGAGAAATCAAACGGAAACGAAATTGTTTCGACTATATTGTAGTTTCTGCCCTCTGAAAATACGAAAATTCACCAGAAATTTTATTTAGCTCTTCATACTTTATATTGACCATCAGGATAAACGTATGCTTTAACATTTATTTTTTGTTTATTTTGTGTAGATCAAATAATCGAATCGTACCTAAAAACAATATAGCGTATTCCCAGATATAGCAATCCCATCTACGACAGAAATAATAATAATAAAGAAACAAGTAAGAACACAAGATAACTACTTTTTTCAGAATAAATCGAACTTTTCCACTTGTACGTAGATGGTAAACATAAAAAACGAATCTCTACACAAAAATTGTATGAAATCGATAACAAAATATTATAAATTGAAAGACTTCTACGAAAAAAAATAAAAACCACCCTCCATTCGAACTCTAGCGCAACAGATCGACATCCCCACAAGTAGTTAGAGGAAAATTGGCCAAATGATGAACTCATTTTTAGAGATTGAATCAGCAACGGAATTCATTAGATGATTAGCAAAAGTCCCCCGATAGTACCAATCGTTAACCGTTAACCATTATTACGTCAGTCGCAACAGTGGCGCAGAGAGCCATTTGTGAGAATAAGTTAAATCGAAGACACCGCTTCAAAAAGACTGATAAGTCTTTCGTCGCCTTTATAAAATTTACGATTGAAATATGGATTAAAGTTAAGAAGGTAAATTGCTGGGCGGAAGTACTTTCAGTCTTTTTGAAAAGTGGTCTCCACATTGATAATAGGAATAGTGTGAAGTAGTTGAGTTTTAGGAACCCGTTAGGGTTGCGGCTATTTTTTTTTCGATCTTTGTAAATAAGTTGTCCTTGTCTTGTCAGGTAGAAGGTAGAATATAATTCTACTGGCTCTAGTATATAGCGGTAGTAGAAACGTTACATTTTTCATCGATCCTGTACATGTCGTTGCAGGGTTGCAATCATGATCTCAAGCCTTATTAATTTTAAATGCTGGAATAGGATCTGTTCATGTGTTTGGTTAATATGCAGAATACAATTATATTTATCGATCGTTGATATTACAGAAAAAACATCAGTATGGCGTTCCATAGCTTAGTTTACTTGTCCTTAACAGCTTCTAATTTTCACGTCTTTCTTTTTAGTATGCTAAATGCATATTGAAACATATTTAAGCGAGTGAGATATGTACCAAAAACTAACGAATGATTTTTTTGATGAAAAGAAACGGAAGATGATTTTGCAAGGCGCCAAACCTTTACGTTAAGATCCCATTCACTAAACGTGATTAAAATTACAGAACACAAGGGTTCTAATTGTTTTGAAAAACTAAAAATTATTCGATTATTGAACATCCAATCCATTATTCGATTTTCTGTTACGTAATTAAGCATTCGCTGACTGGGGCTGGTTGGGAATCACTCCGAGAATGAATCACCGGACAACAATCCCAACAGTGAAGCCCAAAATTTCAGTCACACATTGGAACACAACACTCGCCATATTTGTACATACATGTAAAGCATAAAATCATTGAGTGCAACAACTTAAAATCAACGTGTACACTCCGAAAACTGAGAACTAACTACTAAAGTCGACTAGAAGCAAACATCAAGAAACAATAATAGTCTAAAAAAAAGTCAGCAGTTTGGTTCATGTATTTTTTTAAAAACGAACTACTCAACTTGCATATTTGAACTGAGACAAGCAATCCACAATTGCTACCTAACTATCCATAGGAGAAAACATGTCTTGAACACAATACAGGAACAAACAAATCCATTAACATACGGCGTAACGTCCACAAGAATTAACACAAAACTGTCGTCGCCAAACCACAGAATCAACTTTACTAGAACAGAAGAAACTTGTCTAGGCGTAGGAAGTAATATTGACACATTTGAAACGGAAAATTTGTTTTACTCCATTGATAAAGAACACATTTCTACAATGATATCATCCGATAACGAGTGGGACAGGGATATTTATTATCCATTAAACGCAAGAAAAAAAAAACAGAAAAATATCAGAAATAAGAGGTTAAAACATAGTTTGTACGAATTGGTAATTTGTAAACTGTAAACAAGTTTGTATATATAAACAAGGATAAAAGTATTTGAAAAGCATTGGAATATATTTAAAAACAAAACTTAAACTTGTAGCACTTAAAGATCCGAACTGCTTCCATAGACATTTATTTCGTCTCTTTTGGGTATTATCAATCCTATGGTACTAACTTGTACCTAAACTCTAGATAGTAGATTCAAAACACCTTCGTTTGTTTGATTGTCGGATTCGGTCGTTGAAATTAATGTCGACATTTCAACCAATAGGGTAGAGAACCATGTTTGCGCCGTTTTTCCCTCATTTATACAACCATAAGTAATTTGAAATCATCTTAGTGTACACATATATATATTTGCACCACCATTCTATAGTGAACAATCCATTATTTCATCTACTATTGTAACATAGTATAAGTAAACAAAAGTGTACAATAGAATTTGTGTTCATCTCAAAATGTATCAAATACCTTTCAGGTGTGCTCTATAAAAACCTGTAATAGAACTCAATAAAGAACAGTCCATCGTTAACCAAGTAACAAACACCATATCCACGTAATCATCTGCAGTGTACGAGTCGAAGTGAGAAATTACCCCCACGAAGGTGTCTTCCAGAACCAATTAAACATTCTTGCGTTAACATTGGTCCTTGGAGCCGGATCGCGAAGGCATCAACCAGTACATTACTACCTACTCGATTTGTGCATTGTACGATTGGTCTATCGAAAAACATGTCGAATGAAAGAGACACTTTCTCGGAAGTGTTTAATACGAACGAACAAGATCAAAAAACGAGAGAGCCGTGAGAGTGAGTACCTGCGAGTGTATTCGACAAATGCAAAGAACGGTTGTGGTAGTTTGATCTCGACCGCCGCGCGAAACGGACTAGTGCAAACATCGCTCTCTTCAAAACAAGTGTTCGAGTGCAAGTGTGCTTAACGAATTTTCAACTTCATCCAAAATGGAAAGTGTACCGCCAGTGAGCAAACTTGAGCAAACGTTACCATCGGACCTCCGTCGTCACTTTCAACTCGTCCGACTGTTTCATGCAGAAACCAATTTACGAGGATGCTTGTCGAAAGTGGATCAGGCGTCTCAAACTCAACGATGTGAAGACTATCGGCGGCGTTTTTTAGATGCCATCTTGTGCTACCAACCGAGCACAAAGACACGACTTATTAAAATGGAGTTTTTGCAGCTTTGATCACAGGTGGCCATCAACATGTACCGGGAATTGCTATCAGCAGAAGTTGCCTTCAATCCGGAAGCCAACAAGCTCATCAGAGTAGTAGTTCGAGATATCGATAAAACCAGCGAAGTCTTCAAGCAAGGGAAGCCGGTGAAAACGAACATTGCAAGGTGCAATTTGAAAGTAGAAGCTATCCCCAAATGTCTAGTGTGCGCTAGCTTCCACGACCTTCTCCAGTGTACGAAGTTCAAGCTAATGAAAACCCAAGAGAAGCGTATTTTCATGAAGAACAATTGCCTATGTTTCGTGAGCCTCCAGTCCGGGCACAGTAGGATCGATTGCAGAAGCAGGCTTTTGTGTGATTTGTGTGGCAATCGCCATGCGGCCATTGTACATGACGTCATGAAAGTGATCGGGAAGACTGCTGAAGCTACCAAACGTTGTCCGTGTACACTTTGTGGCACTGGGCACATGCTATTCCAGTGCGATAAGTTTGGAGAACTAAAACCAGGTGAACGTAAAGATCTAGTGAACAAAAAACAACTCTGTATGAACTGCTTCAACTCGGGGCATTCGGATGAGCATTGCCAACATCCTGACAGTTGCCGTCACTGTGGACAACGGCATCATTCTTTGCTGCATCTTGCGTTTGGACCCCCAACACAACGTAAATATTGATTCCAAAAATGCCATTATTTACCCATCCTTTGCATATTTGTCAAACTGAATTGAAGCCATTTTGTTGTGAATTTCCTTCGATAAGAGATAAATTTATTTTCGTTTATCATATTGTTGGCCTAATCTTTATCATGGACCATAACCAATCCCTGCTCACCATCCTGTGAAAGTTAAGCTTCTTTGGAATCTATGCGCCTAGTGCTACTGTTTTGGACTGGAACCCATTACCACCGTAATCATTATGTCTCTCCCACCGATATCTCCACCAGCTGGGAGTTCCGTCCACCATAACCGGTGGAATTCGTCCTTTTGTCGTTTAGTAGTAGGCATTGTCTGTAATCAAGGATAAGATTGCAAGTTGTTATGATCGCTCCTTCGCCCTGGAGTTCCACCCACTTCCAAGTGGACCGCCTGACTGCTAAAACAAAGGGACACACCTTTCTTGAGCGCTCGCGAGAAAGGATTTATGATGTTTGTTCAACAAAGTTCAACAAAAATTCCAAAGTGGCACCCAGTTTATCCAGTGTGAATGGGTAGAAGACGTCTTCGGCTACTTTGGAAATCCACAGGAGCGCATAAGAGGCAAATGTTACAAAGTGAACCGTATTGCAATATGCAGTTCACTCATTTTGAAGGGATCCAGTCAACAACGTTCAACAGAAGTAGGACTAAACCTCAACCAACTAAGAAGGCTAACAAGCAACCAGCGAACATCTTTGTTGCAGCAAGGTCCATGATCATGAAGACCACTATTCAAACCAACTTAACAACAACCAGAGTGATCCTGTTAGTTTCCATCCTACGTGAACATTGATGCTGCCTACGTTGCCGAACAGTATTCCTAAATTTTCATCCTCAAAAACAACGAATACATCAACCAGAAGTTCTAAACGTCATCAAATATTTCCAGTGAACATGATGCTGCTTACCATCGCTTTGCAGTGACCCAGTAGGTGACATGAAGTAATCGAGCAATGCTGATTATACAATTGTTTGTTGGAATATCGTGTATTCCAAGGGCGGCGGTATGTTTGCGCCGTTTTTCCCTCATTTATACAACCATAAGTAATTTGAAATCATCTTAGTGTACACATATATATATCTGCACCACCATTCTATAGTGAACAATCCATTACTTCATCTATTTTTGTAACATAGTATAAGTAAACAAAAGTGTACAATAGAATTTGTGTTCATCTCAAAATGTATCTAATACCTTCCAGGTACGAGTCGAAGTGAGAAATTACCCCCACGAAGGTGTCTTTCAGAGCCCATTCAACATTCTTGCGTTAACAAACCATTTTGGCAGCACCCCCCATTCCCAACAGCAACGTTCATTACTCGAGCGCATTATAACCGAATTACTTGTTTTTTAGTACATGGTTAGTTTCTGTCGTTATCTAGTGATGTACAAACAATCAAGCCATTTGGTTGGAACGCGGTCGAGTTATTAACGTTACGGACGGGAATAGAAGGGTGCTGCCCAAATGGCCCCGCTCCCTATTTGGCTCGAAGGGATAAAATTCGAAAGAACACCCTTGATTTATGCATTTCCTCAATAACTGTTAAAAGTTAAAGGTGAAGAAAAGTAATGTCACTTGATTCTAAAAACTTTAGCAAGGAAAAGTTACTTAAGCAGATTTATTCGTTTGAAAATTTGTACAAACCCTGCCTTATCTCATCGAATCTTCAGAACATTCATAATTACACTAGATTACATATTTTACATATTAATATTTACAATGCACAAATGTTTGGTTAAAATTTTCTGTATTTTCTGGTTCTGTAAAAGTCGAAAGCTGGACAAAGAAATAAAAAAAGCACAGAAAATCATTAAAATTACAGAAAACATTTCAAAACTTGGTAAAGTTTCAGTTCAAGTTTATTCATATTCAATAACTGAACGGAGAACCCAAAACTTTAACTGGTTTCAACGACAACAACAACAACAATGAAGATTTTGAAATAGTTGGGTCAGTTCACATTGACCATCCAATCGGTCGTGAAGTTTGTTCTCTGCTCTTGGAAGATTATTTCATTTCGCCAAGTCAAGTAGGGCTACGCCACCCGAAGCTAGTACAAATCTGGTGCTACGCCTCTTGGCAACCCAAACCTTGATCAAGTTACAGTGAATGTATCCGCGTGTTCGCGATTCGATGCGTGCCTGGCTATCAAGATATCAGACTTTTAGCAGCAGTAATTCCAAACAAAGTTAACCTTGCGCCTCCATCGAACTAAGTGGCCACATAGCAAACAGTCAGTGAAGAGACTTGAACGCTGAGAATCGACAAACCTTATAGTGAGATAGCACAATAGTTTTTGAGTGGGCGAATTTCGCAAAAATCGCAAAAAAAACTTCTCGCTGGCACGGAAGTATCTAGAAATTAAACTTCATCCGGTTTGGAACAAAAGTCGCTGTGTTATATCTACCGAGTTTCGATCTCATCCGGAAGGGCGAAGAGGAAATTACTAATACATTGCGTGATCAAGTAGTCATCGCAGTACGAAGAATTCTCGCTTAACTTTTCAAAAGGACCTAAGTAACATTTTTTTCATGATTTAATTTGAATAGCGCAATCAACAGAACAACATGAAAGCTATCGATTGCAGTATTCAAATTAAATCATGAAAAAAATGTTACTTAGGTCCTTTTGAAAAGTTAAGCGAGAATTCTAAAATGTAGCAAAGAACCCACTCCAGCTGTCATCCTTTCATTCAACCAATCAATTTATCCTGAAAACTTGAAAATAGGCTTGCTGCGAGTGAAAACACGTCCCTACTACCCGAACCCTTTATTATGCTTCGAGTTTCCAATGCTTCGAATATGGCCATCCGCAAACTGGTCGAACCGCAAACTATGCTACAATTGTTTGAAAAATCAGATAAAGGTGAGTGTACAGCTGAGCCTTATTACTAGACTAAGGCTGGAGTGACCTGTGCAATACATAAAAGTCTTTTTCATTCAGCTCGGTCCATGGCTGCACTTCGCCAACCACGCAGTCTGCGGAGGGTCCGCAAATCGCCCTCCACCTGATGGATCCACCTTGCCCGCTGTGCACCTCGCCTTCTTGTTCCCGTCGGATCGTTGTCGAGAACTATTTTCACCGGATTACTGTCCGACATTCTGGCTATGTACCCGGCCCACCGCAGTCTTCCGATTTTCGCGGTGTGAACGATGGATGGTTCTCCCAACAGCTCATGCAACTCGTGGTTCATTCGCCTCCTCCACGTACCGTCCGTCATCTGCACCCCACCATAGATGGTACGCAGCACTTTCCTTTCTAAAACTCCGAGTGCGCGTTGATCCTCCACGAGCATCGTCCAGGTCTCGCGTCCGTAGAGGACTACCGGTCTAATGAGCGTTTTGTAGATTGTGAGTTTGGTACGGCGGCGAACTCTATTCGATCGGAGCGTTTTGTGGAGTCCAAAGTACGTACGATTTTCTGTCATGATGCGTCTCCGAATTTCTCTGCTGGTATCGTTATCGGCGGTCACCAGTGAGCCAAGGTACACGAATTCTTCAGCCACCTCTCTTTCGTCACCAGCAATAGAAACTCGTGGTGGGTGGCTTACATTGACCATTGAGCCTCTTCCTATCATGTACTTCATCTTTGACTTGTTGATGTCTAGTCCAATCCATTTAGCTTCGCTTTTCAGTCTGATGTAGACTTCCTCCTCTCGTGTCAATCCCTACACAATTAAAATAAATCGCAGATTTCTGTGAAATTTCACCGAAATCTCAACAGCAGAACTGTTCGGTAAAATTTTTACAGATTTTTTGGTGGTTTTGACAGTTGAACAAAGGAAAATACCGCAGAAAATCGGTGAAATAATTACCGAACAAATCTGCTGTTGAGATTTCGGTGAATTGAAGCAAAATTCACCGAAATCTGTGAAATGATTTAAGTGTGTACCCTTCGTATTACCCCTTCCAAAGCGATGTTGAATAGCCGACACGAAAGACCATCACCTTGCTGTAACCCTCTGCGCGTTTCGAAGGGACTCGAGAATGCCCCTGGAACTCGAACTACGCACATCACCATAAATCCCGCCTGGCACTGCACCACGAACTCTCTTGCAATTGGTATTAGTCGGCGGCATAAAATTTGGGGGAGTACCTTGTAGGCGGCGTTCAGCGATGTGATTGCGCGGTAGTTGCTACAATCCAGCCTATCCCCCTTTTTGTAGATGGGACCCACGACATCCACTCCTGCGGTAGAACATCATCCTCCCAAACCTTGGTAATCACCCAGTGCCTCACCACCGTGTTTAAACAGCTCTTAATAGATGCATCAAACATAAATTATATTCTTCATTTGAAATCAAAGTTTTTGAAACCTTGGGAGTTTCTGTTGAAACAAATTTTGTGCAATTCTCCTTTATTGCTGCCTATTTGCTTTTCCGGTGCAATGGGCAGCAAAGGTATTTGTTGAGAGCTGATCTTCAAATTTTAACTCGCAAAAAATCCAAAATATTTCATAATTTCTGACTTTAATGCCAAACACCGTTCATGGAATAATGCTCAAAGCAATTCCAATGGTAAAATTTTGTTTGAAGATTGTTCTGCGGGATATTATACTATTCAATATCCCAATGGACCGTCCTGTTTTTGGATTCAAGTCAGCTAGCTGTGTGGCCAATTGGTAACTCATACTGACTTTGACTCGAATCACCTTCCTGTGACGTTTGAAATCTTACAAAAAGCCATTAACAATTCAATCAGCTCTACTTTTTATTGCCATAGAGCTGATTGTAAGTAAGTAAGTAAGTAAGTAAGTAAGTAAGAAAGTAAGAGCTGATTAAGATTTATATAAAACGTATATCGATAGGAATTTTGATGTTGATATTCTTTGATAATGCTCTCGTATCTTTGACAAATTTAATTGGCATTGCAATTCCTTTATGTGAAATTGAAATCAACTCCATTATTATTGACGACGATCTTCAGCTACTGATCCGTCTTAAAAATGTGAGGCAAAGGCATTACCAAAGAACTCGCGATCCCGCATTGAAAGTTATTTGTCGAGATTTGCAAAATGAAATATTTTCTACATACTTATCAAAAAACTTCTTTATCCTTTTTGGTTAATTTTTTTAACAAATGTTTTCAATTGGCATACTTCCCAGATAAATGGAAAAACGCCAAAGTTGTTCCAATTTTGAAGCCGGACAAAATCCTGCTTCTAGTTATCGCCCAATCAGTTTGCTTTCTTCAATAAGCAAACTGTTTGAAAAGATCTGTCGAAAATGACACCAGCAGAGAAATTCGGAGACGCATAGTGGCTGGAAATCGTACGTACTTTGGACTCCGCAAGACGCTCCGATCGAATAGAGTTCGCCGCCGTACCAAACTGACAATCTACAAAACGCTAATTATACCGGTAGTCCTCTACGGACACGAGACCTGGACGATGCTCATGGAGGACCAACGCGCACTTGGAGTTTTCGAAAGGAAAGTGCTGCGTACCATCTATGGTGGGGTGCAGATGGCGGACGGTACGTGGAGGAGGCGAATGAACCACGAATTACATCAGCTGTTGGGAGAACCATCCATCGTTCACACCGCGAAAATCGGACGACTGCGGTGGGCCGGGCACTTAGCCAGAATGTCGGACAGTAACCCGGTGAAAATGGTTCTCGACAACGATCCGACGGGCACAAGAAGGCAAGGTGCCCAGCTGGCAAGGTGGATCGATCAGGTGGAAGATGACTTGCGGACCCTCCGTAGACTGCGTGGTTGGCAACGTGTAGCCATGGACCGAGCCGAATGGAGAAGACTCTTATATACCGCACAGGCCACTTCGGCCTTAGTCTGAATAAATAATAATAATTGAAAAGATTATTTTAAATAGAATGATGGTTTATATTAATGACAATTCTATTTTTGCTGATGAGCAATTTGGTTTTCGCCATGGGCATTCAACCACTCATCAGTTATTAAGAGTTACGAATTTAATTCGACTCAACAAATCTGAAGGATATTCGACTGGAGTTGATGTTCTTGATATAGAGAAAGCATTTGACAGTGTTTGGCATGAAGGTTTGATTGTAAAATTGATAAATTTTAGTTTTCCTCTGTACATTATTAAACTGATTCAAAAACTATCTATCAGATCGCTAACTGCAGGTTATTCGAAATCTGATAGATAACATATAAGACTGGTGTTCCACAAGGCAGCATACTGGGGCCCATATTGTATAACATTTTTACTTCTGACTTACCTGATTTACCACCAGGGTGTCAAAAATCTTTGTATGCAGATGACACGGACCTCTTAGCCAAAGGGCGTACCCTTCGTGTCATTTATAGTAGATTTCAAAAAAGTTTATATATTTTCTCAATTTTCTTGCAAAAATGGAAAATTTCCCCGAATGCTTCCAAAACTCAGCTTATAATTTTCCCACATAAGTCGAGAGCTTCTTATTTGAAACCTTCTAGCAGACATATTGTCACTATGAATGGGGTTCTAATTAATTGGTCTAGCGAAGCTAAATATTTAGGACTTCTGCTAGATCGAAAATTAACTTTCAAAAATCACATTGAAGGCATTCAAGCCAAATGTAACAAATATATTATATGTCTATATTCACTTATAAACAGAAAATCAAAAATTTGTCTTAAGAACAAACTTTTGATTTACAAACACATTTTAGACCAGCCATATTGTATGCTGTGCCAATATGGACTAGTTGCTGCAATACCAGAAAGAAGGCACTTCAGAGGATTCAAAATCAAATTTTGAAAATAAAACGATTCTGAAGTTGCCTCCGTGGTATAGTAAGAACGAACTTCATAGAATTTCTAATATTGAGACGTTGCAACAAATGTCCAATAAAATAATTTCCAATTTTAGACAAAAATCGTTGCAATCTCCTATTGCAACGATTAGCTCTTCGTACCCTTAGTATAAATTAGGTTAAGTTTAGTTCAAGTTGAAGTTTTTATTTTTATTCCTACATGATTCAATTCAACCAGAGGAAAAATCCCAACTGCCAGAGGCAATTGAAATGTAATAATAACTAAAAATGTAACATAGAAAATAAGGATGATAGTGTTAAGAAAACACGGAACACCTAGTCTAAGAGATGAATGCATGTATTAGATAATTAGCAAATAAAATCAGTTGAAAATTAAAATGATAAGAAAACACATAAGAGAAGTCGAAATAGCACTTTAGGGGAATAGATTTTACTTTTTCCATCAATTTATATGCATTTGCGGTCATTTGAATGCATTGCTGCAAACTTTGAAAAAAAAAAAAATTTTCGTTTTTGAAATTTTTTATCCCGAGGACACTTGGCAGAAAAACAATGTTTTTTCAATAACTTTGGAACGCAGTGACCGATCGGGCCAATTTTCAATAGGAAACAACTAGACCGCAATCCGCGTCGACTGCAACTTGTTGCGAGCAAATCGAATAATGCTGAATACCAAAAAGTGTGTCTCACATTGTTGTACACACACACACACACACACATACATACACACATACAGACATCACCTCAATTCGTCGAACTGAGTCGATTGGTATATAACACTATGGGTCTCCGAGCCTTCTATCAAAAGTTCGGTTTTGGAGTGATCCTATAGCCTTTACGTATACTTTGTATACGAGAAAGGCAAAAAGCGCGATCTTCCATAGTTTGTAGTAGCCATCGAGCAAGTAAATACAGTGCGTGTTTTAGTCGTCGCAAAAACAATAAAATATCTATTTGGTATTCGAATAATTTTGCGCATGTATTGCGCTTTACTCCGGTCGAAACAAGTTCGATATTCTATAGCTTGCAGTAGCCATCGGGAAAGTAAGTACAGTGCTTGTGCTATTCGTCGCGAGTACAGTACAGAATACTGCGCGTCAGTTCGGTCGTCCAAAACGCGTTTTTCCACAGTTTGCATATGCCGTAGTGAGTAGTGTCCATGCTCGGTTCATAGACACATCGAAAGATCTGGTATCGTTATACTTTGTGCGATCGAGAAGTAAATCAATTGATATGCGTTTGTTCGTGTTCCTGCTCGGTGTGCAGGAAGCTAATTTGTACTACTTATCAGAGTGAATCCAAATCCAACGATACCTAATAATCATGCCTGTGGTTTTTGTGGAGACACAGAGATAAACACGGTCTTCAAATAGCAAAAACCACCTACTAATATTCCTCCCCTCTTCCTAACTGACTACAAGGACGTGGCCGGCGCCGTCATTGATCATTTGAACATTTGGGTTACTGAAATTTGCACACTGAAAATGCTTGAACAATCCCAGTTGATCATTCAGTTGATTCCTTGTGCAATTTCACTGATTCTGGTCCAATCATGAAGTAGCAACCATAGATATGTGTAGTCAGGCAAAGCTTAATTTTGTTTTAATTTTGAAACTCATTCAACTCATGCTTTTTGTATTTCTCAAATTATGAGTACGGCATGTTTCACTACAGTTAGTGTTGTGTTGAATCATTGTCAGACCGTAAGACGATACTGATTTCGATTTCCATTTGAGAATGCTTCTGGTGAGAATAGTAGGCAAGAAGCAAACGATGATAAACACAGAATTAGTATTCAAATATAAACCTTACTAATACCAGCTAACTGTTAACAGCCCCGTTAAATCTTCTGTTTGGCGTTATGATTTTGTTGTTTTTATCAATTGATAGTTTGAAAGTTAAACCGCGTGTGAGAGTTGATCATCTCAATGTTTCGAAAATTTAATTTCCTCGTCCCTATAATGCACAGCTCTAGCATGGACAATTGGACATATTGTGAGCCTTCAAGCAGGCAAGGATGTTTGGTACATTTTTTCACTCTATGTTGAATTTTTAAATATAATTCAAAATTATTTTTTATACTTATGGTATTATACTCTTGTAAATCTTTATCAAATAACATACTTGGGACACGTCATTTTGAAGATTTTGTCGCCTTAATTGACTTTTAGTCAATTATTGTGATTACGGTAATGAACTTGACTTGAGAAAGAAAAAAAATAGCTGAAAATATTCTAAGCTATTCTTCCAAATGATCAGATGTCGACCGATTTTTAAATGTTGACTTCATACTTTCAAACGACGAAATTCTCGAGATTTATTGAAATAAATTGCATTTTTAGTTTGTTTATATATGCCTACTTTTAGGGGAGACTGGGTAGACTTGATCCCCTTTTCTGATCTTCGATGTATCACAGCCAAAAATAAATAAACATACGCGATTTCCATACAGACTCTCTAAGAAATATAGTATTCTACTTTACTGATGTATGACAGTCCTTAAATTATTGTTGTTTTTGATACACAATCGATTTTTTGGATTGCTGTCAGAAATCAACTTTCAAAATATTCGGGGGAAATTGATCCTTCTCCAATAACTTGCTTTGATAAAATTGGAAAGGTGCCTTCAGATTTTTAAAATATTTTTCCTTCAAAATACGCGTGATTTTCGAATTGCTGTGCGTATACATGAACAATTTTTGTTATTGAATTCGACAGCACATGCAATTTTGAAATTTGGGGAGACTTGATCCCCTTTCTATGATATCTACGCAATAAACAATTTTTCCTGCCAACCCTTCATCAGATCTGTCAAATCTACAAAAAATTAGAAGCCTGAGAACAGATTTATATTTTTATTTTTTTGTCAAAGTTTTGTATGGTTGACTAATGGGGGATCAAGTGTTCCCATATTGAGGCAATAACTTCAAATCCAAATATCCTAAAACTTTGATGGAATGTTGACATTTTCACCAGTACAGATCATTGAGCATATTTATGGCTTTGTGCTGTGAAAAAATGAATGCATTTGGCCATTGTTATAAAAAGTCAAATTTTGCGTGGCCAATAAAAAAATCTTTTGGAAGGTCAAAACATACAAACCGCCCTGCAGAATAAATAAGTTTGTCAATCAAAAAAATAACTCGCCACTCGTCATTTGTCTAGATGATCGGTACTAAAAAATACGCCACCTTCCCCTATTGTTGGTTATCAATATAGCAATAATAATCCAACATTTTTATTCTGAGAAGTGCTTTTTTGAAGATACTTGGGTTCAAGATGAATACACAGCTAGGTGTTTCAATGTGCTCAATTTATGGACGAGAAGAAGGCGGGTGAAAAATTCATTTTCGGTGCAAAACATAAACAAACCGGCTGGCTCTCTCATACTAAAATCCAAGATGGCTGAATCGTGAATTTGCAGATTGGAACACCTAGTGGTGTATTCATCTTGCTTGGGTTGTTGTGCATACAATTTGTCAACAGAATTCGATACACTGAATTTATTAACACATCTCACACCGATCCCGCTCGGGTTGATTTTTTTCTTTCGGACTAACTGTCAATTGTTAGCCTCGCACTCTAGATCAATTTCAGTTCGAACTTGGTAGCTTTCTTCAGAACTCATGAGAACGTTGCATTTTGACAATTTTTCAACTTTCCTCGTCAAATTGACCTACTGTTAGTATACATAAACACAGCTGAGCCCAAGACGAACCGATTAGTTAGGAAATCTTGCAAATCGGTCCAACCGTTCGCGAGTTATATTGCCTCAAGGGAATCGCAAACTCATTATCGTCTTTCTTCTTCTATCTATCTTCTACTAGTGGACCCGGCAGACGTTGTCCTGCGTAGTAGGCGAAAATACCCATGTAAAATTTCCATACGAATCCTAATTTTAGTTTTTCACGATTTACACAACCTTACACGTAATTTTCGCATAAGGAAATATCATATAAACCCGTCGGAAACGGTAACGAACATATCTGCTGAAGAAATGAAGAAAATCCATCCAGCCGTTTTCGAGTTATGCGGATACGAACACAGACCATTTCATTTTTATATATATAGAAGATAGAAATAATATCTTCTATATAATAAAATGAAATAGTTTGTGTTCGTATCCGCATAACATAAAAACGGCTGGATAGATTTTCTTCATTCCTTCAGCAGATATGTTCGTTATCATTTCCGACGGGTTTATATGATATTTCCTCATGCGAAAATCATGAGTAAGGTTGAGAAAATCGTGAAAAACTAAAATTACGATTCGTATGGAAATTTCGCATGGGCAGTTCAGAACGCGCATTTTCGCCTACTATGCAGGACAACGTCTGCCGGGTCGACTAGTCTCTTTATATATGGTCGGGGTTCAGACAAAACGCACCAAGCGACTTTTTGACTGACTTGTGGTATTTTGTTCACAAAAATAAAACGGACATAATTCCATATCAATTTATACGTACATTTGTTGTAGGATATCCACATTTATGAGATTGAGGGATATCCGATACGATTTGTGATCAATTAAATCTGCTAACCGAAAATTTGAGTAGAATAATGGGTAATTTTTGGTTGGCGCTCAGTGCGATTTGGCAGAATCCCGGCCATATAGAAGAGGATTTTCATTAGCAAAAAAGCACAGAAGTTAATTTTATTTTACTAAGTCGACTTCAGGAAATTAATAATAAATGAGTAAAAAAAATCATGTAATTGGTTTAATTCCCTAATTTCCATGTGAAAATGATGCGTATTAGTATATATTAGAAGTAATAAAACAATAATTTCAGTTCATAAAAATGAATAAACTGAATAACAGAGTCTGATTGTTTTATGAAAATGAAACAAAATAACACCAACACTATTCATGAAGTGACGAAACCCAAAAGGGAGTTTCCTACATGCGACCAGATGCGACCTAGCGAGTACCGGCAAACCTTTCAGCACACCTTGACCGTCTTGAACTTGTTTTGGGGGTTACCATGGTTTCAGTTTACAAACAAACGAGTGTTCAACGAGGGCCAAGTACCTATACTCAAGCATGGAAAGGCGATGCTCAGGAAAATGCAACTGCATTCGACCGTGAAAATATCGGCTACCGTATCCTGCTGTCTATAAACTATTAAGCACCACCACCCAAGGTAATATTTCAACTGTAATAAATTTCCCCTCGTATACTTTTGATTCACCTGGTTATGTTGTTATGATATTCATTAGTGTTGTGTTTGAATCTCAAATGTACCCGAGCGGTGGCAGCGGTAGCACGTGCTTCATACTGCGTCTACTATGGACGACGAGGCGACAGAAGCCTTCAAGGATCTGTACAGAGAAATTGATAAGCTGTACTATCCATCGGTAAATGCGCCAATTTCAAGAATTGGCATTTGCGGCGACAGTGTCCACGATAAAAGTGAGTTTGTGTTTAGAGATGAGGACGTTGATGACCTTATTGAGTATTCGAAAAAGTTCGTTGAAAAAACTAAAAACGAAATTGGATTATCTGAGATCGTACATTCACATGAACACGGTGTGCAATGTGTGAGAAGTGAAAAGAAAAGCAATAAGAAAGTGAACACGCCACCAAAATGGATTGGTGGTAATAAAACTAAGGAATCAGCGGGGGCAAATTGCGCCACCGCGATTCAAATCATCAAAAAAGTTCCCAAAACGCAAACCAAATTGGTAACTTTGAACAGCAGCAAGCCTTCGGAGAAAAATCAACTGAATAATCAACGCCCTTCGGCTGAGATGAAGAAGGTGAGGAATGTTGGCGTGAATATCAATTTCATAAAACAAAAGACTGTCAACCGAACCAACAATAATGCGCTAATTGCGGAGCCAAATTCTTCGCGTACGCCACCGATCATCAAGAAGCCTGCTACGCCGAAAACTTCTGGAAAAATCTACCGATTCTACTCCAGCAAACTTAGTCCTTCCCAACTGTGGGAACAGCAGCACCCAGAGCTGTCGTACGAAAGTTCCGAACGAAGCATCTTTCCCAAACGGATAAAGAAAAGTGATATCATTGCGGAGCAAAAACGGCCAGCGGAAATTAGTCACAGCAAAGAGTTGAAAATTGTACACCTATCGGAAGGACTTTCAAGCTGCACAATCAATGAGAACGCAGAGGTAAGAAGCCAATCATTAGAAAGCACAAATTTTGTTCGAGTTTCATGATTTTTCACAATTTTCGTGCATTAAAATTAGTAAAAAGGATATTGTATTTTCATTCTTCCATATTGTCAAATATTGCATTCATTCGTATATTGTCAAAGGGGCTGTCCATAAACCACGTACTCTTGAGGGGGAGGGAGGGGTTTCGAAAAAGTCTACGTTAGTCTACGAAGGGGGACGGGGGGTATACCAAAAGTCTACGTAGACTTTTTTTTTTATTTTTATGGAAAACAATTTATACAGAAGCTCTGTGCAAAGTTCACTTGTTCGATATTTTTTAGGATCTTCCCAAAAAAATTTGCAAGACTTTATCGAAATAATCTAATGAATTTCACTGAAGTAATAGTCTGAACTACGGCTTAAACCTATATGGATATTCCCAGGAAATTCTTCTGTGCTGAGCAGGAAAATTCTACGGAGTATTCTATAAAAAAATTCCACTTGGATTTTATTGCTAATTTTTTTCTAATTTTCCTCGTGATTCTTTAAAATTTTCAAAATTTCCGCGAGAAACCCTTCACTGGAGATTTTCTGGGAGGTCCCTGGGATTTTTTTCTTAATTGCGAGAATTCTTCGGAATTTTTGCGAGGAATTCTTCGGATATATAAGCGAAATTCTTCGAAATTTCCATAGGAAATTCTTCGTATATTTTAGGGCAATTTCTTCGGGAGTACTAGTGCAAATTCTTTGGAATGATCGATGCAAAATCTTAGGAATTTCCAAAGAATCTGTTAAAAATTTCCACCAGAAATTATTTGAATATCCCACCAAAAACTCTTTGAGTTTCCGTAAAAAAATGTTTGCCATTTTTGTAAGAAAGCTTTCGTAATTTTTTTGAAAAATTATTCGAAATTTTTACGAGAAATTCACCAAGATTTCTACTGAAAATCCACCGCAAATTATTCGGAAAAGTCTTTGATAGACAAAAAAAACGTAGGAAACCATTCCAAAATTCCACAGGAAATATTTCGGAATGTCCATTTAAACATAAAATTGCCTTGGAAAATAATTCTAACTTTTCACAGAAATTCTGAAAATTCTTCGGTTTTATACAAATTTGAACCGGCGTAAATAATTGTAGGTCAGATGTGTGACAGATTTTGAGCAGTGGCGCGCCGAAAGTGTCGGCAGCGGTAGTGCACACCTCTAGGAGGAATCGAATTCAACAGAAATTGAGGTTTGGAGGTTTGGTTTCAGGAGCAGTGGACAGAGGATAAAATTTGATTTCGATTTTGATTGTCCAATCACATTTGACGTTTTGTAAAATTTGAAAAGTCTACGTAGACTTCAAAGGGGTGGGGGAGGGGTTTCGGAGAAGTCTACGAAAGTCTACTAGGGGGGAGGGGAAAAAGTGAAATTTCGGTCTACGTGGTTTGTGGACAGCCCCAAACTTGTTTGATTAAGTTTTGGCGAGCTTTTCTACCAATAAATCCAGCTGTGTTAAAACAAGTGTTTTGGCAATAATACAGGAACGCAATGACCAACCCAAGCAGCACACTTGTCATAATAGAGCTAGGGGCAAACCAGAGTAAACGGGACGAGCGATGCGATGCGACTCACGTAAAAAAAATATCAACAGGCTGTTAAATTGCACTGTCGCGTCGCGATGGTGACTATGGCATACACTGAAAACCAAAACTACCCAAAATTGGGTTGTTTGCACTCAATAACCCAAATTTGAGTAAAATGACTTTTCTGGCATTAGGTAGTTTGCCTTCAATCCCATGTAATCAATTTACCCAAAGCTGAGTTTAATTTATCCAAAGCGGACCTTGATCAACTCAAAATTGAGAATATTGAATTTACTCAAATTTGGGCTATTGGGCTGAGCAACCCCGGTGAGGTGTTTGCATCTAGCTCTTGTTTTGACATCAATCATGGGAAAGAAAGGGAAAACTACTTAAATTTGGGTATTTTTTTTCTGCGATATTCTCATCAGTGCGTATATAAAACTCAAAGTTTGGGTTGATTTATCTGTCCGTGTAGGTGCATTTTAAGAGCTGAGCAGAATGGATACGTTTGCGTGCGTTTTGAAAGTTGTGCCATGGGAAAACTGTCAAAACGCACGCAAACGTACCCATTCTGCTCCGCTCTTTACTCACGATGCAGTTGCGACATCCGGAAGTGTGAGAAAATGCGATTGTCGCGAGACCTCAGTTCGGTTTTCAACAGGATCTACAATATATAATGATTCTTCACCATCCAGAAGGGATGCCAAATGTTCCGTATGAAACGTTTTTGGTTCGTTCGGAAAGAAGAGGGGCCAGAGACGAGTTCTTAGTGAAGCGACTTCAAGGGGTGGGGAGTAGTATCTAGTAGTAGTAGTATATTGAAGTAGTATCTTTTACTCAAATTTTGAGTTGTCCCGTTTTTAATGAAAATTAGTCGGATTCGACTCAATTTTGAGTAGTTCATTTTTAGAGTGTGTATATTACGGTGATGACGATTCATCCGGAGCGCTTCTGCTCTCGGATGAACGTATAGAGGAAGAACTTGATGAAGGAGAAGAACTGCACAGTTCTCCATCCGTTTACGACAGTGGCGCAGCCGTTAGCTCTAATGTTCCACCAGGAATTTGCAGGAAAAGGCATTGTTTACGTTTGCGACATTGGCCCTTATGAAACAACCGTGTCGAATTATCCCTTTTTTTCAGGAAATTTTCAAAGAAAAGGCTCATGAAAGAATTAAAGGAAGCTGTCGAACGAAATATTTTTTTTCGAGGGCAGGTAGCTCGACTCTCAGCAGATCAAGGCTTAGGTGACACTCTTCGTCATCCACGTACAAGTACGATGCGGGAAGATGTGTCTGACTCAAGGAACGAGTCCCTTTTGCTCTCTACAATGAATATTTGGACTTTAGGTACCTTGAATATACCGGAGTGTGTACCTACAGAAGGAGAATCGGAAATCGACAAGCGAGCCTATGAGTTCTGGAAGGAAACTATAGTTGCCTCATTACAGCTGGTCAATTCGGCCGATGAGCGAGCAAAATTTGGGGTTTTCCGAATCAAGGCAGGTGCTAAGCTCCGCGA